>NW_009909622.1:291-53904 GCF_000696875.1 Nestor notabilis
TGCTGCTCAGGAGGAGAGGTGGAGGCCTGAGAGCAGGCAGGGCAGGGGAGAAACACAGCAGGTCTGAGGACATGTCTGGTGGGTGGGAGTGGGTGAGCTGCAAGGTGTCCTGAGCAGCTTACCCGGCCCGCTGTGTCCATGGATGTTATGGACAAACCTTCAGAGGCGGCTTCAGGAATGAACTTAGGAGTGTGTTGGTGGGGGTCTGGGCTCAGAAATTAGTGTGCTAACGACACAGAAGGAGGGGTTTCATGATCAGTGAGCAGTGTCTCAGGGCTTAAAGACTGCTTTGCCGCACTCTTGCTTCTCTGTGCCAGCTCCCTGCCAACTCAGCTTGTAAACTGAGGGAAAAATAAAGTCATTGTGTCATTAGACGCAAAGGGTTTCACAGAAAGTCAATTACTGTACTGGATCTGGTTGCGATAGAGTTAATTTTCTTCCTGGAAGCCAGTATGGTGCTGTGTTTTGTGTCTGTGACCAAAACAGCATTGATAACGCACCATTGTTTTTGGCTGCTCTTTGCACAACATCAAGGCATTCTCTGTTTCCCACTTTGCCCCACTGTGGAGTAGGCTGGGGTGGGCAGGAGGCTGGGGGGTGCACCCAGCCAGAAGAGCTGACCCCAGCTCCCCATAGGAGTTTGGTCCAAGTGACCCGCAGGGTCATCCTAGACTGTACAGCTGCCTTGTGTGTTATTAACGCTGTTTAGTTACAAATCTAAAACAGAGCGCACAAACAAGCTGCTACAAGGAAAGTTAACCCCATCCCAGCTGGAGGCAGTGCAGGTGCTGATGGCCATTGTTAGAGGAGTAGGAGATTTTGTTCTTGTTTCGTTTACTGCTCGACTGTCCAAGCTCTGGGGCTGTTGATAGAAAATAAAGCACAGGAAGGTAAACTGAAATAAAAAGTAAATCAGTAATTAGAGTAACACTGGTTATATTTGCCCTGGAAGGACTGTTCTCAACTGGTCTGATAAGCTCTCAAATGCTACCAGAAACTTGCAGTCCCTTATAATAAGGTAAGGACTCAATGAATCTCTCATGCAAGGCCTGAGGGAAAAGTGTTGGGGTTTGTTGAATCCATGACTCCACTAAATGGGAGGATGCGGCAGCTTCTCACTCCCCAGTACAGACAGCAGTAAGGCTGAGCATATGCTGCCTAAAGGCACTCATGCGTTCACACAGCCAGCACACAAATGTATATATAGATTTAAACATACATACACAAACGTATGTGTGTAATAATAACCAGCCACAGAGATGAAGTCAGACAGAAAATACGAAGCACTTACTTACACATATATGAGAGGTACAAGTGACTTGGTCCTGTTCCTCCTCACTGCCTGATCACACTGGATTCTATTAATGGAATAGGTATACATACATATATAAATATGCATACTATATATGTGTATATATATACACATAATAAGTATCACTTCAATAGCTGGTAGTGTGCTCAAAGTCTCATTTATGGGGAAAAAAGCAGCACACTTTATACATATATATCAAGCCAATAATCTGTTGTTAGCACAACTCACAACAGTCTAGTTCAAAAATCGTTATCTAGATCTAATTATTAGGGGGGAAAAAAAACCAATATTGCATTTAGAATACTTCTGTGGAGGAGAAATCTCAACAATAATGATGCAATTAGAATGTAAAACATACACTTAGTTTCTGTTATCCTGCAATGAAAAAGTTAAGAAGTTAAGAGTTTGTAAAGGACTGTGTGTGTGAAAGCTTGAAAATCTTGAGTTTGGAAAAACAATGTTTCCTTACTAAGCTCACAGACCTTGAGGAGAGGTAAAAACCTGATGCATCTGGATCAGAAGAAGAGTAACAACGAACTTTGGAAAGATTAGGGAGGAACCCAGGGTCAAAACTACAGAAATAGTTTTGAAAAGCTCAGCAAAGTGGAAGATAACTGTGTCCCTAAAGTGTCCCCTCTGTTAATGTGGTTCACTGTAATAGTAAAAGTCACCCCCCCTGAGATAAGAGACCCTTGCCCACAGAGACTCTTACTCATGCAATATGCATAGCAAAATAAGTGTGTAGTGTGTCCTTAAATGGAGATGAGAGAATGAAGAGCCAATGATTGTAGGTATGTTATGTATATGGAAAACACTGATTTTCACTGTTTGAAATGTATAAGAGTGGATATCTAGCAGACCGAGGGTGTGCTAGCTCTGTGGAACTACCACCTAGCACCCAGCTTTGCGCAAATATGAACTGAACAATATCTTGACCGTGGGGTGAGCGGGATGTCTTGCCTGGACTTCTTGCTGCCACCGCAATCTACAGGACGTAGCAAAAAGATCTCCTCCTGTCAGAACCGCTTGAATCTCCTCCACAAGAGGGCTCTGCGGCCGCGGGTTTGCTCTGTGGCTGTGCTGAGAAAGGCCCTGAAGTGGAGGAACCTGAAAAGGACACGAGACATCACAAATAATCCCGTTCCTATTCATCTGGTCCAGAGCATCTCTTGTGGAAAGGGGTGACAGATAAGATCTGAATTTCAAGTAGAAAATTAAGGGGGAAAAGAACAGCTGTAATTATCAAAACTAGTGAAAAGGTAACTCCCCCCACATTTGTTGTTCCCATTCCATAGGTGACTTTCAAAATGAATCACGCTGTTACCGCAAAAGACAGTCGAAGGCACTCTGTAAGGCTCGATTTGGAGTTTTAGAAAGCAGGTATTCTTTACTGCAGTGCTGGGCGCACATGCGAATCATTTCCAAAGGTGAGTGCACCTGGAATCTACAAGCAGCATCCATATATCCAACAAATTTATGCATATTTATAACCTTTCCAGAAAATGTTTTACATCAGATTTCCTGAAACTAATTGTAATAGTTACATTTTAATTATACATGTGCTTTTCTTGCCGAGTCTTCTGCTGACTGATCTCTGTGCTTGCACATGTGAAAAGACTCTTGTGAATTACTTAACAATTGTATCTCTGTTTTTGTTTTTAGTTCTGATTTGTTCCTTATCTTGAAGAACTGGCCCTGTCTCTCATGTCAAAAGCCCCTCTCCAGCTTTCTTGTTGGCCCCTTTAGGCTCTGGAAGCTGCTATAAGGTCTCCCTGGAGCTTTCTTCAGGCTGAACAAGCCCAGCTCTGTCAGCCTGTCTCCATAGGAGAGATGCTCCAGCCCTTTGATCATCTTTGTGGCCTCCTCCGGACCTTCTCCAACAGATCCATGTGGTGGTCTCAGAGATGTATAAAGCCCAGCTGTTTTAAAGGGACTAAACTGCAAGAAACCCATTGTGAATGGGACTTTTTTGTTCTTGACTGTGCGTCATACCTGAGTTCTCAGTGATGTAGTCACTGATTTCTTGTTATGATGTAGACACTGATTTCTTGTATTGATGTACGTCTCAGCCGTTTGCTGAATCCTTTTTTTTTTTGCCCCTAGCTAGTTCAAAATTTGCATTTTAAAAACACAGGGGTTGACAGCTGAAAAGGACATCACTGCTCATACAGCTCTTATTCCTTGTAACCTGAGTCTGCATCTGAGGAAATGCAGAAAATGAGGAAAATAAGTCAGTTTGTTCTGGTTTAATTATTATCTGTTTCCATTTTTTTTTCTTTTTTAAAACTTAAAACTTTTAAACAATCTTATTTGAAAAAGATCTCCCTCATAAGAAAAACTGCAAAACTCTGTGCAAACTTTACAAAACAATACATGACAAGCCTTCTTCCTTGAAAGTGTGTATTTCCATTCTTTTTCTTAAAGTAACAAACTATAACTCTCAGCCTAGTACTCCTTGATGCCATCACCCAGCAACTAACGTGATCATGCAATGGCTGAAGAGTAAATGTGGCCTATGGACAGTGAGTCTGGGGCATGGTGGAGCTGCCACTACAAGCCCACTGCACAAAACTGTTCTTCAAATTCTGCTTGCAGTGGAGTGGTGGAAATCTGCCTGCAATAACACTTGTGCCCACACTCCAGAATGAAAAAGAGAAACAAGTTGTGGGAAGTATCTTGTAAGGAATCTCTGTGATTCCTGCATCTCTGCCTTCTAACTCTGTGACAAATCTGGGAGAAAGAGGACATCTTCAGATCCACTGTTAAATGGAGGAGGAGTTGATACTAATTAATGGGCAAAGAGCTTTGATTATGATTATCCACGCGTGTGTGTGTCTTGGCCAATGAATGTTGTTCTCTTCCATTGATTTACCATTCATCAGTGACAGAAACATGCATACATAAAAATTTTTAAATCTACTTTAAAAAAACCCGTCAATCTTTCTGTCTGCAAGATAAAAATCAGACATTGATTTGTACGAGGACTTTGTCTGTTCTGATTACCAGTCAAATATGTATCTTGTATTTTTGGAAGATAATAAATTTGTAAAACAATATGGAAGTTATTGGACACTAACATTATGGAAAATTGAAGTATCCCAAATGAAATGTAGTTATTTGAAGTGTGGCTTTTTGACATCTCTGGGGACAGAAAGGTGGCCCAGATTTACATCAACATAAGGCATTGACCTGAAATGTGTAACTTTAGAGTGCCACCACCCTAAGCTACTCCTAGAGCGGGTTGTTTTTTTCTTGATCTTCATGCATCTAAGGCTGTGCGTTAGAAGGACCTGTAACAGTAATTTCATAAGGTCTTACATCAGGATGCTCCAGTTTGTTAGCCATGGCTTTATACCTCCAAAAGGTAGCTTAATGCTTCTGAAAGCTGAAGAAGGTTGAAAACCATTGCTGTACAGTGAGAACAGAGGTGGGTGAGGTGTTAGACTGAGCCACCACTCTTGATTATGGAAGAACCTTTGGAAACTACACTCCTGATATGCAAGCTTTGGCTACAGCACTGAAGTGAGGAGTAGTACATATGGTATCTGTTTGCATAGTACTTTGCTTAGTGGAGCACAGTCTGATTACAGCCTCCAAGTGCTGCTGCTGTATAGATACTACTATTGCAGCAGTTGCCCACTTTGTATTTCATGCTCCTGATTCTGTTTCTCTTAGTGGCTGTGTGTCATCGTGTCTCACACTGATACCATCAGAACATGTCATTCTTAACTGCTGGCAGATAGCAATGTAAGTCCTTTCCTAGGCATTACAATGTATTGTTTAAAACCTCGAGACAAATACTGTCAGCTGTAGATGCTTTCAGATTGTCGTCTTGACAAAGACATCCACTACTCCTAGTAATTTCAGCTAAGCTTTTGCATGTTTGGCACATGACAAAAATCAAGCTGGAAATAGCTTAGTCGAGCAAAAAGCCTGAAACCCCAGGGATAAAAGGTAATGTCACTTTTAGATCAGGAAGAGTCAGAGAATTTTTCGTAGGAAAATAATGCAGCAGCAATTATCATCTGGCAATTAGAGCAGGAAAAGTGGTAGCTGAATTCATGTCCAGCTGGAAAAGCACAGAAACAGGCTGGATGAGTTGGAAATGAAATCATTAATCTATCGGTTAATGTAAAGAGGGAAAATATCTCTAGGATGGTTGGTCAACACAGTATCAGCTGTATTAGGCCTGTGACCTACAATGACTGAGAGCTTTCTAAAAGCCAGGATGTTACAATAACAAATACCAAGACTTAGGAACTAACTGGCTTCCTTTGTTGTACAACCTTCTGGGTTGCTGTTTTTCTCTTTTTTCACACTGACTCTATTTATTTTTATTTTTTTTCCAAACAGCTTCGCTAAAGTCTGTTCCAGAGGGAAGAGAAGAAAACACATCAGTGAGGAGCTAGTCATTGACAAAAAGCTGAGCAGCACTTAGGGGCAGAGTCTTCTAACACTAAATGCCCACAGAGAGATGCAGCTTGGGCTTGAAAGTCACACAAAGTCCCCAGTGCGCTCTTTAGTACTTTCTGCCCCAAGCTGATCTCTGTCACATTAAGTTCACCTTGAACTCATTCAAACTTCAAGGCTGGGGAAGAAACTCAGTCTTATGGCTAGAGCAGAAGAGCCAGGAAGTTTGATTTCCACTCCTGATTTTTCTGTAGGCTTGTGTAAATCAGTGGTGTTAGCAAAGTGTTTCACGTTCTTCACATTGCTTTAAGAGAACAGTGCAGTGCTATTATGTAAGTGTTTGCCGCTCTTGGTAATTGGAAACAGATTTTAATCTATTGCCATGCACAGCATTTCCCTAAATCAGGAGACAAATATATCCAAGGTAAAACTCAGGAAACCCCGGAAAAGAAATACAAAGCCCTTTAGCAGTCTGTTCTACTGAATGTGCTCTTTCTCTCTCTCTGCAGTTCTCTTGCACCTTTCTGATGGCAAAGACAGAGAGTCTCTCCCAGCAAGGACACCGGTCTGAGAACTTCTGAATCAAGAGAGTGCTTTTTATAAAGCCACACTTAGAGCCAAAGTGACTATTCTTGAAGGTATACAGAAAGAACTAGTAACACTGAAAACTACATGTTGCTTCCTGTTTTGATCTGAACAATTATCTGAAAATTCTGGGTTGTGGGGTTTGTTGCAGATTGAGGGAGGAACAAGAGATGACACCAGATATTTCTATCATGCAGTCCTCATCGCGGCTGTTTCACTAGAAGGGAGGGAGTCCTGGAGGTCCCGTGTCTTAAATACATGCTAAAATGCATAAGCCATTCACTTCCCTTCATGTCTTGCCCATGTTCTGCAAGAAACACTGAAGACTTCTCTCTTCCCTCTGCTCTTATTTCTATTCTTTTGCAGTTTTCTTTCCCTTTTTCCTACCTGCCAGTTCTCTTTCTGCATTCCCCAGATTCTCTCTTTCTTTCTGCTCTTTCACTAATCCTTTTCACTCCCAGTCTTACCCTCATTTTTCAGAAATCTTCATTGCACCTTGCTTTGCACAGTAGGGTCTCCCAGCAGTTCCTTCTGCTCTCTATGTCACTGACTTGCACTTTGGTGACCTGCAGCTTCTTGGAGAAATCTTTACAGGGAAAGACTTGCTCAGCCCCAGTGACCCCAGGGGGGATGTGTCTAATGATCCCAGGAATGGTAGGAAAAGGAGCTGTGCTGGGAGAAGCTCAGTGCCAGCACACTGGACAATACAGCTGTCAAACTAAGCCTATCCTGAGCACATATAAACTGATTTTTTCAGGGGCTCAGAGCTGTGTTGCATTTGGAAGAACATAATGAAAGCAGCCAAGGAAATTTCAGCTTGAAAGTTCCAGCAAGACTTTATTATGGAAAGTGTGAGGAAATTTTAATATGGGATATTAGTACGTCTGCCTTCCATAATAATTTAAAAACTGAACATTAAAATACTGACAGTTTAACAGTGAGTAATGAGCCATCACTTGTCAAAAACAGTATTGTAGGAAAAGGTCAGCTGTTTGGGAAAGCAAGTGCCTATGGGTTGACAAGGTTAATCATAAAAATAAGTGTATCACTGCCAAATTGTCAGTTGCTGGGTAACCCACAGCTGAAGAAAAGTATATGTGCCTAATGAAAAGAATTTAATGATTTACCATCTGTGTGAAGTTTCCTTCAGTGGAGCGTGTAAGACTAAAATACGTGTTGTACAGACAAGAAGCAACCAGCTTTGTTGGTGGAGTTCAGGTTATGATTAAGAGATGAGGCTTAGTTCAATTACCTGCACATATGTAGGTGCCTTGGGCTGATCAAAAAGCCCTTGGCTACCCTACAGGTATTTCTGCTGCTGGTCTGGAAGGACCAGGTATCCTAACTGCATCCTATTGGCCAGCCCTGTGAGGATGTCTCCCATCAGCACAGCATTTAAAAGATTGCTAGAAGTCCATCTGTGAACTGATTTACGACCTTAAAATGAGATTGAGCTACAGATTAAGAGACCTGCACCACATGTGTCTACAGGTGCAGCAGATGCCTCAGCTCCCATTATAGATGGTATACCTTAGGAAGTAACTAAGTTCATTAGGCACTACGTGGCTCGGTTGCCTAAACAAGGGTGGCTAGAGCCATCTGAGGTGCCATAGTGCAAGTGAGACATCTGTGTGGGCTGACAGATATGACAGATGAGATGGGAAAATGTGACCTTCTGGAAGAGCATCTGTAGACCAAGCAAGATAAACCAGAGCATCTCAAATGGCTCTACACTTTTACTTAGGCAATACAATCTCCCTGCTCTATTTGGTCAGCTAATCTCCCTCTAGACGCCATTGGTAATATTGGCTGCAAGCTCATTGTGATTGGCTGAACATGAATAACAATAAAAAGTTCCTTTATTTAGTGTTTATGTATCCCTAATGGACTTGAAATAACTTAAAATAAAACATTCCCACCAATTAAATAAACTCCACATGTTTTATTTATGGAAAAGTTTCTTCACAGATGCAAGGATTGAAAACCAATCTGAAAACATGATACTTGATGGATAGGGCAGCTCACTCAAAATGAAGCATGTTCTGTTTGCTTCGACTAGATATTATTTGATTGTTTAGCTGGTTCTTGGCATGATTTTTACATGTGGCAGGGCAATTTTATTTTTTTTTTTTGCTGATTGGAGGCTTTTTTCATGTGATCTGCTCATGTCCCGTTGTGAGTTTCTTTTACGCTTCAAAACTGGGGGGCCAGATCCCAATTGCCATTTGGAAATTATCTAGCCATATCCCTGTCTCTAAAAATCTCTAGCAACAGTGAAGTCACCTAGAATAATAGCTAAGAAATAAAATAAAACTGGACCAATCAGAACTTAACCACCTTGTTTTCTAGGACTAGGACATGGACTTGTTGGAGCAAGTCCCAAGGAGGGCCGTGAAGATGCTCAGAGGGCTGGAACACCTCTCCTATTGAGACAGGATGAAAGAGTTGGGCTTGTTCAGCCTGGAGAAGAGAAAGCTTCAGGGAGACCTTCTCCAGTTCTTAAGGGGGCCTACGAGAAAGCTGGAGACGGACTTTTTACAAGGACATGTAGTGGCAGGACAAGGGGGAGTGGCTTTAAACTGAGAAAGTGTAGATTTAGATTAGTTATAAAGAAGTTCTTCCCTGTGAGGGTGCTGAGGCGCTGGCACAGGGTGCCCAGAGAAGCTGTGGCTGCCCCATCCCTGGCAGTGTCCAAGGCCAGGCTGAAATGAGCTTTGGGCAAGCTGGTCAAGTGGAAGGTGTCCCTGCGCATGGCAGGGGGGTTGGAACTGGATGAGCTTTAGGGTTCCTTCCAACCCAAACCATTCTATGATTCTGTAATGCTTCTCTTTTACCAGTTCTTAGGATAACGTATTATTACCTCATCTATCTACCCTTGTCTAAGGCTTCCTTTAAACTAGGCACCAAAGGCCCTTCTGATGGACAATAGAGAAACAAGCACCTTTAGTGTGCAGTCCATGTGACCTTCAGATGTCTACATTAAAAGAAGATGAGTCTTTTGCCTGGAATATCCTTTGTAGAGTGCAAAGGGGATCTAGGCTACTTTAGATGTCTCCCATCCAAACACACCTCCATAATTTCCTGAGAAGCTTTTAGCTGCAAGCCTAGTCCAATAATCACTAAAGTAATTGTCAAGAAAGGTGAAATAGGTATGGAACAAGAAACCTCAGAGTTAGGACTGCTGTTCTGAGCTGCAATAAGGATATTTCTTTTGACTACATAAAAAGGTGTTTTGTTTGTCTATACCATATATGTGTCTTCTTTTTTCTTTTCCAAAAGATTTCTTAAAAAATCCCTCCAAAACTGTAACTATATGCTGATCAGATGTGGCTTAGGGCTTATAGTCAGCTTGGTTAGTTTTCTGCAGTTGGGAGGAGTTGTTTATCAATTGAAAACAAAACAGATAAATGGATTTTCAGTTGGTTTTCAACTTAGTTATGCATTCTGCAGCTGCTTCATAATCATAGAAAAAATCAACTTTATTATTCATGTTGACAAGACTGAAAATGACAGAAAATTATGGAAAAGAAGAAGCCAAAGCTTTTAATGTTTGCAACCTTTTCCCCAGCTAAACAGGTCAGGTCCCTTCTAACCAATTTTTGTATTTTCCTTCCAGCTTAGTTATTCCATCCTAAAATAGTTTAGGTTATACTTTTAATAATGGAAAAACAAATGAGGCACATTTTATGTGATACAAAAGTCCTCTCCAGAATTTCTTTTCCCCTGCCTGTTGCAGTGTACCAAGTCTGGCTTCAAGTAAATTCCATTAATGCAAGTACTAAATACTATTTTTTCCATCATTTTGCCTTGCATAAGTGACAGTTACACAGCATGTTATAAGTGAGGCATTCTCCAAGTGGTATGGACTTCTCATTAGAGTAGAATGATTACTAGGGTGACTTATCAGTCAAAAGGCATTATATTCACCATGGCTATGTTGTAATTAAGCACAGATGAGACCCACAAGCAAGCATTGCTCTGAAAATACGGTTCACATAACATTGAATAGAAGGAACTTTCCGAGGAAAGGAGCTAGGAAGATACTTATTGTGGTACACGTTTTTTGTGAGCTGTCCCAAGCCACCAGCTTGTGGTGCTTTCCCAGAGACCAACCTGTGACATGCTATAGGAAGAAGACTCTTCATTCTTTCCCTGGCAGACAGAAACAGTACTTGGGGCTTTTCCAGAGGGTCATTTGCTGTGCCTGAATTTAGCATATATTCCAGATGTGGCGAAATTCACTCTGACAGACTTCTCCCTAGCTAAAGTTACCTGGAGCAGCAGTGGTTCACTCAGAAACAAACCAAACCATACTTCCATTAGGCAGGCTTCTCACTGAAGATATTGCAAAAGGGAAACCTCATCTTAGAGACAGAGAAAAAGACCCCTCAGAGTACTATACTTTCTTGCCTAAACAGAAGACTGGATCGCAGTCCTCGTGTCTCAGGTGCTGTATCACTGGGAATGCAGAAGACAATTAATAATTGTTTATTGCACTGACAATTCTGTAGCCATGCTATCTCTTGCACCGGTCCCCTTCCCTGATATTGCAGTTCTTTGAAACTTTATGCCATCTCTCTGGTGCAAAAGACAGAGATGCTACTTACTGCCACTCATTAAAGAAGAACTCGTTCCACTCTTTCAAAGGTTAATTATAGTGTCTAGGCACAGTCTGAGAGCAAAATTCATATTCAGCCTACCTGAAAATCCAAATTGGGTTCAATTTTCAGAAACCTGTATTTGTGCCTTACCTGTATTTCTTTATAGAATTTTTGAGAACAGAGGTCCAGTTCTTGCCCCAGAGGGAGCTGCATTCCCTAGTAGATGATATGAGTCCGTACATCTCAGATAAATCTGTTAAGCTCATGAAGTGTTCTGAGATTTCAAAATACTGCTATTATGGAAATAGCCATTGTTATTCTTGCTTTTAATAGCTGTTGACAATCATGAATATTTTAAGGATAAGTGCCAAGTTAGAAGCTGTGTTTATGAATAGAGCTTTTCAAATACGCAAGGACTCTATTATGTTTTGGGTAATTTTGTGAGAAGCTTTATGTTGGTGTGTCTGGACTATCATCCAAGAAACATCTGGTGGAAGGGGATCAGACTGACACAACAAAGACTGGCAGTCTTACTTACATGTCCCCTTGTGGAGCCAGCTTATGGTTTTGGTTGTGCTAAAGACGTTGTACACTTCTTTTCAGGGCTTTATCGAATTTACTTGAGCTGTCTGAAACTCAACATTTCCACTTCATGGCAAATGTCAAAGTTTCACAGTGCATTTTTGTTCTCAGTATGAACAAAAACACAAGTATAAAAACTTTCCTGCCTGTTTAGAAAAGTGTTGCTTTAAAAAAACAAATCTGTATGTGTGTATGCACACAGGAAACTTCACTTCAAAATGAAATTGCTACTTCAAAGCTTATTTTGGGTTTCTTTTTATCTTTCTATTAGTTCATTATCTCCTGACACAACAGCTTTAGTGGTCCAGGATATCTCATCACACTGTATCCTGTTAGGATATGGTCCAGGTAAGGATTTTTTTAGTAGGCAACCAAGTGGGCAGTTTCCAGTGGATAAGATTCAACTACAATTACCTAATTTTAGGTATCTATCTTCTTCGTGCAGTGATGACATCGGAGCTCATGGCCAAATTCCTGGTTTGGAGAAGGATTTCCTGTAGCCAACAGAGCCCACAGGGTAGTCCACATCACTCTGAAACAGATACCTCTAGGCAGGTGAATTGCTTTCCACTCTTTATTACCTGTATTGACAAGTTCTCCAGTACCTATAACAGGACCTTAGAGTCTGTTGTAGACATGTCCATTTAGGTTTGAAATGGGTGCTGAATTTCACCCTATAATGTTCACCACTGGGATGGGAGCTTTCTGAGAACAAAGCAAGGGCAATAATTTGAAGCCTTTTGTCCATTTAATATTACAATCTTTGGAATATACCCGAGACTATTTTGGGCCTGTCATCCAGAACATGTAACCAAAGCAGGGTACTTCAAAGGCTATCTTGTCACTGAAAAAACTTGGTATATTTTTAAGCTGTTAATATAAAATCTTACTGAGGTAAATCTTTGTAGTTCATAGAAGACAGCTCAAAGCCAACTGGGTTTACCTGTACCTGTCTCTGCTAGGATCTTGTGTTGACTTAGCTGTTTGATTTAGCAATCAGATATAAAAATACAACATTTTTGAAGCTTGTCTAATGAAGATGAATTCCTAATGAAATTCTTCCTAACCACATGTCAGTGTCTGAGTCTGAGCAAATTACCTCAGGCTCCCTTTATTGTCAATGGGAAGAAGCAGGCATTTAAAGTGTGAGTCATTTGACCTATTTTAGATGTCCATTTGGGAGTGATGAGTTTCAGATGAAACGCTGATTTCTCTTCATTGAGTACCAGAGAAGCAGAGGGTGATTAGCTTAATATGTAGATGTCTAATGGGATTGGATGAACTCATTCCATCTCCAGAGCACAATGAGGGTATGCCTCGCCTTATCAGCAGCAATAGCTGTATCATCCAACAAACACCAGGGCTGATAAGGGATCTGTTCTAAGGACCTGCATGGAGATGAGAACAGCCACTGGAACTGGAGCTCCATTTCCATTCGAGAATGATTCATAGCCCACTGTGGCCAACGGGAATCTTTCCACTGGCTTCAGTGGGCTTTGCAAACTGTGGGGTTTTGGCATACATTAATTTAGCAGCTGGGTGCCACAGTTCGAGGTAACATCATTCTTCTGGTTTTTATTATTAATGTTTTGCCAAAAGTCAGCACTTATAGCAGAGCTGGCAGAACAAAGTGAGTCATAGACTAACATGGGGGCTTAGTCAGTCTTAAAGGCTGTGTATGTGCTAGCCTATTAGCATACGTTAGCACAAGTTAGCACAATCCATTCCATTAGTTACCTGAGTCTCCTCTGATTTGGTCAATCTAGTCCACAGTCTTCACCATCACAACGAACAATAGTTAATCCCTTTGTCCATCTAATTTAAGGCTGCTGCTCATCTGTGATTTACAAAGAACAGCATCCCCAAACAATTTGAGTGTTAGCCACCTTCCTCAAGCAGCCCAGCAGTCTGGTCAGCTGGGTCACCAGAGCCAGGAATAAGTTAGGAAGTCTATTTTAAACTGATTATGTAGGTTCTCATTATGACCTGTGAAGGGCAGGCAACCTCAAGCTGAAGGAAGGTAGGATGATATTTCATATGGAGGGTGCCTGTATCTGTGGTGTAAGGGGTGCCTGTGGGCAACTAACATTTACAGGACTGTAACCAGAATGTGAATCCTTCAGTAGCTGTTTCCCTGACACACGATCTCTATCCTTTCATCATTTGAATGTCTTGAAGCCTACATATCAGTAGGAAGTCTGATGAATTAAACAAACTGCCTGTGGTGATGAGGGACTGAAAGTACCTTTGATGAGAATTCAAAGTATAGAATCATAGAATCACAGAATCACAGAATCACAGAGCCATAGAATGGTTTGGGTTGGAAGGGACCTTAAAGGTCATCTGGTTCCAACCTACCCGCCATGGGCAGGGACACCTTCTGCTAGACCAGTACACAGAACTTTTGGGATAAAACTGCACGTGCGTTCTTTCTGCCCAACAGGCAGAGCTGTAGCTTATATGATGGAGAAATGGTAAGAGGAAATACATTATTGAACTGTATTACCAAAGCTTGAAACTTCGCTAATTAACAAGTAACATGAAAGGACATTGTAGCTTTTGGGGACAAGTGAAGACATTGGAAAGAAAATATGAGGGTTTAAGGATTTGTCTTATTTTTGTGGCTTTGTGTGTGCTTTTGCAATACTTGTACTTTTACTCGCCCCACTGCTCCGATCTTCCTTTTCAGTTTCTGGGAAAGATGTGCCTGAAGAATGCCTCCGAGAACATACTGTTGCCTTATTAGCAGAGCCTTACAGGTACTAACAGTTTTCGGCAACAACAAAGGATCAAACTCATGTTTCCTCTGTTCCCAGGTCAGTGTGATAGGACTTTCACAGTCAAACTGGGATCATTCAGATACTAATAACATCGTTGTCCTAACTGTGTTTCTTCAGAAAAAAAATGGCAATTTAAAACCTTTGGGAAAATTCTGAAAGTTGGACAGCTATAATGCTTTTTCATTTTCAGGAATCATGGCTTTTGAATGGTCTGAGGAATTTCAGATTTTTTAGTAATGGAAACAAGGACAACATAAAAAAAGTTTAAAGACTTAAGATAGAGACACCTAGGTTCCAGTTTATCCTTTCCTATGTGTTTCTTGTATTGCCTAGTATAAGTCTGTCAAGACAGTATTGAGCTCAACCAAATCTAGCCACCTCAAACCAGGTGGCTTGTTTAAGACACCTTTCTGGACTTCCTGTAATATCAATAGGCACTTCCAATGGCAACTGATCTCATTCAGACAGGGTGCATATTTCTCCACCAAGAGTGCCTGTCTTTCACCATCGACTCTAGAAGAAGTCTGGAGCGCCAGTTTAAACTAGATCTGAAACTTGTAAATGGTTTTATTTAGCTGAAATAAATTCTGTTCCGATGTTAGGTTTATAAAATCCATTTAAGTACATGTGACAGACAAATAGTTTTATATATTCAGTTACAGGCAAAAATAGATTAATATTATCTTGTCAATTCCATGCATTAAAGTGGTCACAAGTCAGTATCACAGAAACAATGAGTGAAAAAAACATCATAATTATAGATCTTTATTTACCTCATTGTTTTTATGCCTGTTGTATTCATGCTGCCAGAGTTTTTTCTAAATAATTGTAATTAATAAAGATGGCCTAGAATTTTCCCTTCTGAATAAATACAGAGATTCCCTCCTAATGAGTCTACAAACCAAGAAACAAACATGTTTGCAACACAGACTAAATATAGAATGTTCTTGGGGAGGGATTTTCCAAGTGACAAGCATCTCTACTTCCAGATACGCTGAAGTGTGCCATGGGGGCCTTTGACTCCATGTGCTGATGTGAGTTCAACAAGCCCCCAACAACAAGCCCCTTCTGCCCCCAAGCTCTGGGCTTATGAGTAAACCAAGCCATCAGCTCTGCTCTGAGCAGCAGGGCAGGTGTAGCACAGCTCCGACCTTCGTGCCTGAACTTTCTTCCTTCCCAGCAGAGGAGGGAAACTGCCCATGAATGGTCCTTGGCACACTGGTGTCCTTTGAATCATGTCCATGCACTGCCTGAGGGAATGCTGTTTTGCACAGGCCAGAACTCTGCCGCAAAGTGTGCTAGTGATTTAAAGGATACAAATAAGAAGAAAGCTTTATTGACATCTATGGTTTAATTGGGGGGTATTAAGGCACAGAAAGATTTAATCACTTGCCGAAAAGCAGACAGGAAGACTGTGGCAAGGCAAGGAACTGAACCCAGCACTCCCCAGGGCCATCACCACAAGACTGACTGTTGTTTTTTTTCCTGAGGCTAGGTTCATCTCTGTTTTTACAGTGTAATTGAGTGCAGAAAGTATTCACAGTTGCCATTACTGTTTTAAAGCATGGTCTATTACAGAATAATCTGAACCAGGGTCTTAAAAGTGAGAAAATATTTTTTCCGTTGTAGAGCAGATTATTTAAGCAGCAGAGGAATTTGTGTTTTACCTACTTAGAGATGCAGAAGGCTGCAATGACGCATAGCTTTTCTGAGACCTTTTGTCTTCTTACTAGTTTTTCAGTGTGAAGTGGCCCTTGGGATAATCAGAAGGATAACCAAATATTGCAAAAGCATAGCCAAGCACTGTTTAAACATGGAGAAAATAGCTCTAAGTTTTTGTGTGCAAATACAGAGAATATCCACTAAATACTTAGCTTTCCCCGGATTCCACTATTGTTTCCTGTTAAGTATCAAGAGCAATGAGACTGCAAGTTAATAACACTTGTGTGAATTATTTTTTGCAACTTAGATGGTCTCTTATATCCCTGCAAAGGGCATTTCACATCACTGCAAAGATAGAATGAAGTGCCAAAAAGTAAACCCTAAAGCAGCTTTCAATGCAGAAGCGTGGGATATGCTCCCTGGAAGCAACACATAGCTGCAGCTCAGTTAACCTGGAAAATTCAGGCAATTGAAATGCTAGTGCCCAATATCTAATAGTAACAAGAAAGTAGTATAGTAGTTTTGCTTTGCCTCACAATCCTACTCTGTGCTAGCTTGAAGCTTGGCAGTTTTGTATAGCAAGGATTAAACACTATCAATCTGGCTTAAAGGGCCAAAAGACCATGGAAAGAAAGTCACAACAGAAGAGCTCTGACTTCTCACACTCAAATAAATATAATCTGAAGGCTTAAAAACAGGACTGAACATGATTTTGCAAAAGGGTTCTGGTGCCGTTCCTGTTGCTTGAGACCTTTAAACTCACTCAGCCAAGCAACATCTTTCACACGAAAGTTAAGAACCAGGGATGTTGCCTTACTAGTGGGTTTTTGCATTAGGAGTTACTGGGCAGGCAGCTACGCTGAATGGTCTCCTTAAGAGGGTCATTAGAAAAGTACTGTTGGTGCCACCACAGCTCATTGTAGGGCAAAAAAGATTTGTTATCATCATGTCTCTGGTGTGCCTACCTCTTCTTTCTTTATTAAACAAGGAAATCTGTTCTTTTCCTCTAAGGAGAGCATCTCCATGAATTTCCTCTCATATTTTCCACTATATTTTTACAGGGTTTAGGCTTTTAGCTATTTTTCTTTTCCAAGTCTAAATAATAAGTTGTAATCCTGGCATTTCTGAATTCCCAGTGTGGGTCCATTTAGAATTAGTAAGAGTAAAATTAGCCAAATCCTAACATGAAAGAAAATTGGCCTCCTACTTAAAACTGTTGTTGTTGTATCACAATGGTGCTGAGAGGCACAAGCCAATAATGGTGCAGCCTTGTTACCAGACACTGAGCAGAAAGAGGAAGAGATCAGTCAGACCTTGAAAAATGTAGGATCTCTGTGGATTAATCAGAGGCAGAAAGAAGAAGGAAATGACTTGATGAGTGTTACACAGTAGGCAATAGCGAGGCCAGAGCAGTACCACTGAGTTCATCTGTAGTACATCTGTATCATTTCACCCTTGAATTCCACTGTCTGTCTGCACTGGATACACAGCCATGCTTGCCTTGGTGTGACACGCCTGGCCTGCTGTATTCCTGCCTTTCCGGAGAAACTGGAAAAGGGAATAGAGGCAAATGCACCTTGGACCTTTGGTCCTTCACACTATAAATCCAAAGAGTGTCAGCACAGCTAGGTTACACCATTTGGGTAAGGAATACCAGCATATTCTTCAGCTCTGTCCCCAAAAATAGGAAAAATACCTTGATCTCTTGTCTCCTGCTCTTGTAACTTTGCCTTCTGACTACCTTTAACTAAACCTAACAAGCTCCCTTCAAAACAATTCCCCGTTTCCCTCCTTCAGTCAAGCAAGCATCACCAACACAAGCAAGAATGCAACCAATGGAATCTACCAGAGACATCACTGGATGGGGCTTATTTTCCTCATGCCTACGTTCAAAAGGTCCCTCAAGTATTTGTAATTCCATATGGCCCTGCACATTGAACATCCCCATTTGTGGCCATCACTGCCACAGCCTGCTTTGTCCTGTCTTAATTCTGCCAGATCCTAGTCCTGCTACCGAAGTTAAGGAACAAAAAGAGAAGGACGAGTTTCACCTGTGCTGCTGGAGTGATGCCACCTCCCATCATGGTTCTGGATTTCTCCACAAGGAGGAGAGATTTGATTATTGTCACTCAAAAGAGGTAGGAGTGAGCAGAAATCAGCACTAGGTCATCTAAAAAAGAGAAAAAGAAAGAGCAGAGATGGGACTAGCCTTGAAGCTGAAAAGATGTCCTTCCTGCTCCCAGTGCTGCTGGAGGGATCTGGGCAGATATGGTCCCAACCCTATACACTGTGATCCCTTTCTAAGGTCTGACTCCCAGTGGCGTGATTGCTATTTTGCTACTTCCAGGACAGTTCTGAGCTTAGGATCACAGACAGTCCAGTCTTTGTTGCCACCATGCTACCGTAACACAGAATCGGAGAGTCCTAAATGATTCAATCTGTTCACTGGTTTTTTGGGGCTTAGAGTGGCTGCAGTGCATTGATTCCCAGTTCACCCTTCTCTTAAGCTATGCTCCTGCATGCAGTCTGCCTAGAGGTGTGCTGAGGATAATGATACAGAGCTACTGCATACGAATGCTCTTGTGGTGGTAGAGTTATGGGTAGTCCATTCTACAAATTGTATGACTTCTTTCCATGGTCTGAATGACAGAGAAGAACCATGAATAAATGGAGTGCAGGACCAAAAGGCAAAGGAAGAACCATGAATAAATGGAGTGCAGGACCAAAAGGCAAAGGAAAATTCAGTAAAGCTTGCTACTGAAAACTACTGTCAATAAATGGTTGAAAAATTATTTAAATTGCAAGTGTCCCCTCATGATTATTTGTGCAATTCCCAGTATAACAGGATAGAAATTTGTCTTTGAAGCCTTGAAAATGAGGGGATCGGTTCTGTTCATACTTCTATTAAACTGAGGTCTCAAATGCTGTCACCGTACTAAATATAAGCAGGTTTGCATTGTTAAATTCCACACCATGGGCAATATATTTTATTCTTGCCTTTTCATAGAATCATAGGATAGTTTGGGTTGGAAGGGACCTTAAAGATCATCCAGTTCCAACCCCCCTGCCATGGGCAGGGACACCTTACACTTGACCAGCATGCCCAAAGCCCCATTCAGCACGGCCGGGGTTGGCCGGCCACAGCTTCTCTGGGCAACCTGTGCCAGCGCCTCAGCACCCTCACAGGGAAGAACTTCTTTATAACTAATCTAAATCTACTCTCTTTCAGTTTAAATCCATTCTCCCTTATCCTATCCTTACATGTCCTTGTAAAAAATCCATCTCATGGTTTCTTGTCAGCCTTTAGGTACTGGAAGCTGCTCTAAGGTCTCCCTTGAGCCTTCACTTCTCCAGGCTGAACAAGGCATTCTTGATATTAGAGTATTTTTCATTTAATGTTAGCATCTTTGGTTCCATTTCCTTTCCATTCATAGTGTCTTCTCACACCTTTGAAAGAAATAGCTATAATGTGCTTCATACTTGCATGTTGTATTAACTTTTTCATGTCTCATTACCACCTTTGCCTTCCCACCTCATGCTATATTTCTACTTTGTCTTATTTTCAGATTGCTTCTCAAATTGGTTCCTTTCATTTTGTGTCTGGGAAATGTGAAAACAAACAAACAAACAATCAAACAAACCAAAATAAAAAACCCCTGTCGCTGAGAGGGTGTCTTATTGCCCAGTTGAAAAGAGCTGTCTTGCCACGTCAGAGACACAATACACCTTTACTCCACATGTGACTTTCCTCACAGCTGTACATCTTGACCTCTCCTTTTCACCAATGTGGAATGAGTATCAATGTTTACCAGATACAAACAAATGATGACATTGTTGTTTAATAAATATGAGCTTCTGGCTTTAATTCCGTGATATACTTACTAGTGCTAGTATGGAAGTTGTACAAGTTTTTGTTTCCTCATAACTCAATCACTGGTCATTCATTTAGTGTTAAAATTGCTATTTTAACTCCTCATGTCAAACTCCCAGTAGCATTGAACAACTCTTAAAAGTGAAGAATACAAGTGATATAAGAAGTCTTGAAGTCATCTTTCAGTCCTTTGTGTACACGATGGTCTTGGGTTTGGAGCCTGCTCTGGGGTCAAACACTCACCACAATAACAGCTCCAACCCAGGTCTTCTGGGGGAGTTTCTAACTGCTGTGATGGAGAGCTGTACTCACTTTGACTGGGTTAACCAACAGCCAAGTATTATATGTTAAAATGGTTCTAGTAAAAAAGCAGAATTTATTGATCCAAACTGGATTCTTCAAGGGGGCAGCTACCTTCACTTACTGTGGAGGGAAGCTAGGAAGGTCAGTGTCCCTAGACCAAATTTAGACTTTGTAAATAACCCCTCAGGCAATAACATGCAAGTCTGTGCAGACATCCAGAAGAAAACAATTTACAAATTACTATGCTTGAGGTTGCAAATACCAGCTTAAACAAGATTTGGATGTTGAAAACTTACAACTTCATGAGCAGACTCTGAGAATTAACTTAAATGCTCATTCTGGTTTGCAGAAATGGAGATCAAAGCTAGAAGCTCAGCTAGAGGTCGCAAAGATGAGCCTCAAAATATAAGACTGCAGAAACAGCCTAGTAATTAAATGAAAGGAATTAGTAGGAATTCCTGGAGAATATGATGAGGTCGTCTCCTCCAAGGAGGGGAAAAAGGTGGCATGACTTAATGATAAAGATTGAGTGTGCATCATGGCAAACTTGTTTTGAGGAGAAGGAACCCAAAAGGGACTCTCCAAATACGCTGTTTGCAGTACTCTATTCAGCCTGAAGTCTCAGTCTTCACAGTAGAGTAGATTTGGACAGAGCAGCCACTGATAAACAGGAATAGCAAAGCCATGTTCATCTTCTAAGTGATAAATGACTATTTTTGATAGACGTGAATTCTGTGCAGATAGGGACATATCTTCATAGCCCTATTCAGATATCAGGAGATATCAGTGCTATTAATAAATGGTACCAAACTGAACCCAATATTTCTGGCCCAAACAGCTCCAAACATTGAGACATTTTATCCCTGTGAAAACTACCATACACTGGAAAAATGATAATTCAGAACAATTCCCATGTTCAGAATTCAGGATACTCTTTTTTTTTTTTCCCCTGTGGAAAGTAAGAATAGAGTTGTAGGACATCCTGATTTGGTAGCATCAAGTAATTACTCAACCCACACCTTGTTTTACATCAACAAAAGAAGCTTGTTTTATATATATTTACATCAACATGTATATATATATATGTATGATTTCATGGTGAGTTCATTTATTGTTCAAAGTCTCACATAAATTTTTAGAAGTGAGCAGGTAGCAACTTTATTCTTCTATCTGTCTATTTCAAAGAGTACTTTCTTAAATTGAAGGGCAATTTCACAAAACACGTCTAAAATACGATCCCCTCAAATTGGGTCTGTCAAGATGTATAAAGGTTGACTGTGCTTTGGTTGTAAACAGATAATCTAGATTGATCTGCTGTGCAGAAAGATAATGCTGGGTACAACTCACTATTGTTAAGTGACACAAGAATAATTCACTGGATTTGGGATCACTCAAATCTTCTGGTTTTAATCATTTATTTTCTTTTCTTCCATTTCATAACTGAGCTGTTGATGTAATCCTACCCCATGTGAATGCTAATTTCAGGGTTTCACAATAAATGAAATGCCATCTAAACCAGCATGAAATATCCACACAGTTTAATCTAAGGTGCCCACAAATGTTGGATGAGGTCTAGGCTCTTGATGTAGCCAATGGGGTATCCAGGGAGTAGTTAAATTCTCAGAAAAATGTTTTAATCTTGACTCTGGTTTCTTTTTGCTTGCCTGAAGAAATTAAGTCTTATTTCAGTAGTGAGAGGATGGACCATGCAGCAAGTGGGAAAGCAGGAGACCTGGCTTGGGCTGGGTGACATCAGGCTCCCTGAAGTGTGTCCTCTGTTATGTTTTCACCGAGAAAGGCCAATAAAAACCCCGCTTAGGTGAGCTAACTACATAGCACAGGCCAGTAAACTTTCCAAAGAATTTTCTTTGTCAGAATTATAATCTCTATTTGAACACTAACAGTCCTTTAAAACAGTCACTTCTCATCCAGTGACTGCCCACCTTGAGAATGTATTCCTCAGCTAAATGTTTGCACTCAGGATAAGAGCAAAACTTGTGGGCAGCATCTGTACCAGGGAACTAAACATGGTCACTTTGCCTTTGAAGCTGATCATCTTACTGCCTACTGGGAATGGTCCTTGGCCCATTTAGCTGACCTGTGCCTGGCAATGTCTTGGGGCAATGCTAGTTGGCTCAGCCCAAAACAGTGCCATTACCTCTTCCGTGAATTTAGCGGTGAACAGTTGAAATCCAGCATCTTTGTAGTGATCTGACATTGCTTAATTTAATCATAGAAAAGCAAATGGTTTGTTAAACATGGCATGGGCAGAGACACCTTCCACTAGAGCAGGTTGCTCAAACCCCTGTCCAACCTGGTTACCAATATTATGGTTTTGAGTGCACTATACAGGGTTAATTGTCAGATTGCAGCAATCTTCTACTTTCTGTCACAGGATTTATTGTGTCTTATTGACTCTAGCAGACATTTCTTCCCCAAATTGGGATCATATGCTGACCTTTCTTTCTTGAACAGACTACACCAATTTGATCAAGCTATTTAAGACTCTCACTTATAAGCATGTTTTTGAGACATCATATCTGTCCTTTTTTAGCCTTTTCTGATAGAAGTTCCTTTTATAATTAATATTGTGTCTATCCTACCTTCCTAAACTAATAGTAAACTGATACTCAGTTATACACCCAAGGCTTGAGAAGCATTGCAACAACTAACCATATTCAGCTGAGTATCTGCTGCCAAAGAATATTTTGTGAAGGACAATTGAACTGAACATCTCATCAGTAGGTGCTTAATTTCTTGAGTTAGGTGGTATCTTCATTCAAAAACTGTGAGACTTTGAATGAGAACACAAAGGGACACTGGAACAAGTTGTCCACCACAGAGCTCCACATATACAAAACCCAACTGGACACAGCCTTGAGCAATCTGCTGTAGCTGATCCTGAGCAGCAGTCCTGGACTGGATAATCTTCAGAGGTGCCTTCCAGCCTTAGCGATTCTGTGTGCTCTTTTCATTGGATCAAGGTTTGGAACATCAGTATCTTCACCCAGATAAGAGTCAAAGTCCCTCCTACCTGTTTTTTCTTCCCTCTACCCATAGCTCATGTCTTCCTAGATGTCCTGGATGTCCTATGAGACTGTATATAGTCTCATAACCGTTTTGTCTTACCTGTTCAGATTTTTCAGGCCAGCAATTTCTGTCATTGAACTAGAATTTTATAAGCTCTGGACAAGAACTGTTGGACTGTTCCATCTCCTAGTGCTTTTCTGTGCTATGTGTGCATGCTCCATTGTGCTTCTGCTGACTTTGGAATGATGAGATGGATTGAGGGGATTTTTCAGAAGTGCTTGAGCCAACTAAAAAGCCAGCCTCTGTCAAGAAGTAGCTTAGCACAGGGAAGTGGTTTCTGGGGATAAAATCATAGAATACCATGTTGGAAGGGACCTCAAGGATCATCTGGTCCAACGTTTTTAGGCAAAGCATTGACTTCAACTAGAAGTCCCAGCACCCCGCCCAGCTGAATCTTAGAAATGTCCCATGCTGGGAGTCCACCACTTCTCTGGGGAGATTATTCCAATGGCTGATTGTTCGCACTGTTAAGATGTTTTTTGTGTCCAGTTGGAATGTCCCCAGGAGTAACTTGTAGTGCTCGATCTCCTCTAAAACCAAGGTTCGCGTCTGTGACAGCAGAATTAGTGCTGAATTTGGTACCCAAGATCTCTGTTCAGAGGTGGAGGTGGATTTACGAAGAACAAAACTCATCACACCCAACGTGCTGACAGTGGGGTCTTGGGCCCAGATGCAGGGGTTTTGTTTCTCTGAAGTGATAATTATACCCTGAGCAGCACCTCTGTGAGATCGGTTCACTTTATAGATGTAGCTAATGACCAGTACTGAACTACTTTGCCCCTACAGTTTTGGGTTGGGTTTTTTTTTTAATGCTATAGATGTTCATTGCAAAATACATTAATAACTTCTGGAGCAAGAGCTCCCTTCAGCACCATACTAGAGAGTCAGATACCACTTGGTTTTTCCCCGTCCAAACTTGTGACCTAGGTATGGAGAAATACAGCTTCAAGTGAAGAGAAAACATATCTCTCTTATGCCATTTTCCTCACCTCAAAGCATCTGTAACCTGCAGAATAAAACACTCTTACAGGAAAAATGTGTACACAAGCCTCTGAAAACAGAAGAGGGAACTAATTTCTCCATTTCATGGAGGATGGCTGAGCTTTTAGGGCAGAGGGGCAAAGTGGGGCTGAGAAGGCTGCGAGTGCTACTGAGCTCTGTACTATGTCTGTTGCGTTGCATGTAGTTGGCTGCTGAATTAAAGTCCTCAAAGTCTCCAGTGCAGGGATCCCTGGTGTGTAAATCCAGACAGCTTTAGCACAGAAGCACAGATACAGGCAGCAAAGATGAGGTGGCAGCATATCTGTGTATGGCCGGTTTTGCTTTCTGGTGAAACTCAAAGCTTTTCAAGTCTCTCAGGTGCTTAAGGACTTCAGAATTCAGGCTGTTACTGCTATACTTAAGCACCTAAATTCCACCTAGAATTGCACATGAGATCCCTATGTGCTCTTGGAGATCTTAGAATTCCCTATGTCTGAACAGAGTAAAATAGGCCAAGCAGAGAATGATGCTAATGCAGTTTAGCATATCCAGGTACTGGAATTAAATAATTTAGAATAGATCAGCTCTTCAATGTGCTGTCTGGGTGCTGCCCAGGCTAAAAGTCAAGTTAATGGCATTGCAACTGCAGAGCTATAAATTGCATGCACTGAAATCAAGACTTGTATATGTATTGATAGACGAGTCTGTAACACATTTGGAGACTGGAGCAAAACTTAGCATTGTTTCTAAAGACTGAAAGAGCATTATGATGATTGTAGGCTCAGATATTACAAGGAGAAGGTAAGCTGGAAGTGAGGCATTTCTCTGGTTGCTTGCCAAGTAAAAACACTGATACGTCACTGGAGTGAGCTCAGAGCTTCGTTCTGCTGTGGTTCTCTGCAGATGGGATTGAGCATCCTCTGGTTCTGCCCTGGAGCAGCTCTGAAAGTCCTGCCCTCAGCGGTGTGACTTATGAACCCCCACAGCAAACAACTTTCCTCTAAACACTTCAGCATAGGGATCCCCCCACCCCAACCTCGTATTTCCCACACTCAGCCATAAAGCTGGAAAACATCCCAGCCTCCCTTCCCCTGCCTCATCCCTCAGCCTTAATCAATTCCCCAAGACTGCTGATGGTTGAACGACAATAGTTTTTGCCCAGCAATGGCAGTCTGGGCGGTTTGCACTGTGAAGTTTATTGACAAGCCAAGGAGCAGAGCGATGTGAGAGGAGGGGGGTGGAGAGATGCTCTGCCAGCCAGGCAGCCAGGCAGGCGGGATCGCTCTGGCAGTGGCTCAGCCTAGCTTTCACTCTGTCTCCCCAGGGAGGGAGCCTTTCTCTCACTCCAGGCTTCTCCCCTGCCACACGAGAGGGAGGGAGAGAGGAGAAAGGAGAAGGGTCCCTTTGCACTGACAGCACCCAACTGCCTGGCTTACATCTGCAGCAGGCAAACCATGAGGAAGAGTCTCTTTGCCCCTAAAGTCAGTTCACCTTTGATTTAAAGCCTTCATCCACTTCCACAAGGGACAATGGAGGAGCAGTACATTTCCAAACTCCACCCAGTAGTGGATTATGGAGCTGGGGTCTTTCTTCTGATCATAGGTGAGTTCTGCCTTCACAGCCTGCTTGTTTGCTTGAAGCCTAGGAGCAGACACACCAGAGCTGTCCTGTCCGTGCTGCAGTCAGACAGAGGAAGCTGGGGGGAAATGATAGCAAATCTATTCCCAGACAGGTTCCCCTGCTTAGTGCCTTCAAGTCAGTTGGATGCCAGAATTAATCTCTGCTCTCAGATTTGCAATCTTTTGTTTCCATGCTGAAGACTTGCCAGCACAAGTTTGCCTTTGTGGCATCACAAGTATTCAAATTAAGTTGTGTACCACTGATCCTGGCATCTCAGCCCTGTGAACTGAGAGATGAAGCAGCTCATTTCATGAGGCTGATCAGGGCAGAACGACTTTGGTCTGACCCTTGGCGGGGGGGGGAGCTGTCATTATGCTTGAAAAGCAGCTGTGTCTTGGGAGGATAAACTGGTATAAAATAGCAAAGGGTTTCCAAATAGCAGTTCTGGTTTTTATAATGGCCTGTTTGCCCTGCTGAAGGCAGATTAAAAATGAAATACAAGTGGGGTTATTTACCAGTGTGCTCCAGCATGGCTTTAGCTAAGTGTTTTCTTCTTTGTCTGTTTGTTGCATGTACCCAGGTGATTTGGTTACTACTGTTGTAGATTTGGAGAGGAGCAAATTGGTTCAGGCGTGCAGTCCAACTGAATTTTGCTAAGGTGCAAGTACCTTGGTCCCTTCATCTCATTTGAAAACTCTGGTTCAGATGCACTGAGGAAAGAAAAGCATGTATTTTTATGTGCTTTAGTAGAGAAGCTTCGGGCATCAATGCTGGGCTTTAGCATTTCACATCTCACCCCTGTTCCTGCACACTTTTCACTGCACTGCACTGTGCTGTGCTGTTCCCTCAGTTCAGTTGACAGCTGAGAGCACAACTCAGGCTGAGAAAAATCACTATCTGAAAAACAAGGGAGGGTTTTTATTTAAATCCAAGTCAGGAAGCCAGCTCCTTTCTTACACAAATGTAAATATGTAGATGCAGATAAAGCAACAACAAAAGGTTTGGGCTGAAGCTCCCCTTGTTGATACTGCTCTTGTCCCACCATGCTACAGTCTCACAGCTCTCCTAGAGAGCGTTTAGGCACCCAAGCTTCAGATATACCTTCCAGGACTGGGTCAAGAGCCCTGTGTGGCATCGAGGCTCACTACATTGCATAAGGAGTCTCAGAAACATCCCATATATGAAGCAGTGAGCTTAACTGGAAACCCTGTTGTACTTATCTGTAGTTTTACCACCTCACGGGGGACTGCAGCAAGGCCTACGTGTCCCCTGAAATAAAGTTTTCATTAGGAAACCAGGCCAGGGCAGGGGCTGCAGCACTCACCACCAGCCTCTCTGCTATTTGATTACTAGCCCATTCCTCCACTGTTCTATCCCATGCCAGTCAGCAGCCTCACAGGCAGTGACATGGGAAGGAATAGCACCTGTCAAAGACAATGTGGGCCTGTGTGTCCATCTCTGATGGTAAGATTAAGAGCTACTTCCTACTTCGTGTGCAGTGGTTAGGGCTCTCTCAGAAGAAAGTGAAGTGGGTTCATCTTCCTCCTGAAGCCTGACGATGTCCCATTTGGCAAGAGAAATCCCACAGGTTGCTGCCTGTCAGCAAGTGGTCCCATGCCAAGCCACCGTGGGCATCTTGTGTGTGCAGACTTATAACTCTTGAGAGCTCAGGGAACTTTTCAAGATATCTAGAGGTGCCAAATGAATGTCTGTGGTTAGAAAGTAAATGAATGAGGGATGTGGCATCTCAGGTTTGTACCTTGAATAAGGGATGTGGGGTCTCAGATTTGTACCTGTGTTTTGTTTAAGGCTTTCTCTTCACATCTCTGCCTATTCTTGGATTTATGCCAGTGTATTTATTCCATTTTGTTGCATAGGTCTTCATTAATTCCTCTGTGAGCACTTTATTATGTGGTATCCATGAGCAAATGCAGCCTCCCTGTGTTCACAGTGACAAGCGAACAACAGAATCTTTTTCTGTTTTCCTATTTCACCTGGCTTCTAAGGAAAACCTTTTATCAAAATGTAGCTCCAAGCACAACATTCACCTGAAATAAAAGAGAAAATTAGTAGTTTGCTACATGTACTTTTCACACTGTTGTTCCGAACACTTTGAAGCCTGTGGTGTGTCTGAATAATGTATATCCAACAGGTCCTTTTGCAAAGCAATCTCTGGTCTGTAGCATGCCTCTGGCTAAACCATTTCCATGGTCTGCCTCACTGCACTCACAGACCACGTGAATAATGTGGGTGTCTGAGCTGCAGCACACAGTGGTTCTCAGCCGCTTGACAAGCGAGGGGCTGCCAAGCCAGCACATGTTGACTATTGAGGCAGCTCAGAGCCTGGGAGGCTCGTGCTGGGGCTCCAGTGAAAGATACATTGCAAAGGGAGAAGTAAGGGTTTGGGAAGTGGAGAGCACCAGTTGAGAAGAGGAGACAAGAATGCAGGACAGCTGGAGTTTTTCAGTAGGAAGGAGAAGTAAGTAAGGATATTACCAGGGAAATATGAAGATGTATATGCCTATTTTACTTGATAGTGTGTTGTGCAAGATACTGAAAGAGAGTGGAGTGAAGGGGTATGGGCTATTCACATGAGAGAGAAGCCACAGGGGAATAGGTGGGATATAGCGCGTGGAGAGGCAGTGTGATGTGGAAGTGAAGATCTACAGTGCGGTGGTATGAAAGGGCAAGATATGGTCTACTACTCATATGACAAAATTTCCCTCGGTCCAGTGGGTGCTGTGATGAGGATGCTGAGCTGTGTAGCAGCTCTCGGAAATGCCATCCAGGCAGCACTTCCTAGCTGCCAGCTAAGAGAATGAATTTCCTCACCATAAGCTGAAGAACAAGGTGTCATGGCAGGGAATAGCAGATACACACAAGTATTCTGCTGATACTTATAGCAGAAAAGCATCACAGTGCTGTGCTGGCCTGGGAGCAGAAAAGCATCACAGTGCTGTGCTGGCCTGGGAGGTGCTGAATTCTGGCTGGTCTCCTAGTCTGTCCTCTCTTCTGGACATTAGTCCTAGGTTAACATTTCACAGCTGTGTTAACTATGTGATATTATTGTCTGTGCCGATGCTTCTCTTTCAGCCATCCTGACAATCCTTGGAAATTCAGCTGTCCTTGCTACAGCCGTGAAACGTTCTTCCCTCTTAAAGTCACCGGAGCTGCTTACAGTCAACTTGGCAGTAGCAGATATTGGAATGGCCATCAGCATGTATCCGCTGGCCATCGCATCTGCCTGGAACCACGCCTGGCTGGGAGGAGATGCATCCTGCATATATTATGCCCTCATGGGTTTCCTTTTTGGTGTCTGCAGCATGATGACCCTCTGTGCCATGGCCGTGATTCGATTCCTTGTTACCAACTCATCCAAATCTAACAGTAAGTAATTACGTTTCTGGTAACCTTGTAGTGGTGCATTTGGGCTGTTATGTTCAGAGAGTACTTTGTGGAATATGGTATGGAGTATCAGTTTAGTAACTGTAGGAATGAGTCTCAACTTTTAGTCTAATATCAAACCCTAATGTTCCTAGAAGGATCTGATTAAATTCCTTACGAAACAATGAGTTTTTCCACTTCTCAATAATACCAAGTGAAACTACCTGAGAGTGGAGTGCCCAAATGTTTTGCTGGACTGGACTCTTGGCTTCCTATTTGTGTGTAAGCAGACATACTGACATACTGGAACTTGAGAGGAAGGAGTGTTCTTTGGCACTCCTGAGCTGGGTGCATGATACATGTGGGGTCAACTTGATCTTGTAAAGCTCCCTGAATTAATAAACTTTAGATCAGCACTGAAGTCTGCACTCAGGTCTCACCCAATCCATGGACAGTCTCTGTTACATTCCTCAAGAAGGACGAAGGTTCAGGAACTGCAGCAGCAGCCCAAGCATATTTGTAGCTACCACCCTTCTGTTTGAGAAGTTACAGCAAAAACCATGTGGCTGAGGTGAGTTTCATACATGCTTGCTCTTCCTCTTTCTTTCAGGTAACAAAATCACCAAGAACACTGTTCGCACCCTGATTACTTTCATCTGGCTCTACTCCTTGCTCTGGGCCATTCTGCCCTTGGTAGGCTGGGGCTACTATGGTCCTGAGCCTTTTGGCATCTCTTGTACAATAGCCTGGAGCAAGTTCCACAACTCCTCCAATGGCTTTTCATTCATCCTGAGCATGTTCCTCCTGTGCACAGTCCTGCCTGCACTGACCATCGTTACTTGCTACTTGGGAATTGCATGGAAGGTTCATAAAGCATACCAAGAGATCCAGAATATTGACAGGATCCCAAATGCAGCTAAACTGGAGAAGAAGCTGACATTGGTGAGTTGTCCCAGCAGTAAGAAGAGCCTACAGTAATCAGGAGCTTGCAGAGAACTGGCTCTGCTCATGCATGGCTCATGATGACCCTTCATTTCTTCTGTCTAGTATTGACCAAAGATGGAGATGTGGTTCCAGTGTCATCCACACTGTCATTCCAGTAGCCAGGTCACAATAATATATCATAACTACAGTACAGCTTATTAAATCTTTAGGCAGTTGCATCCAAGCTTTTAATGGACAACCAGGTTTCCAGTCATGATGGAAGAGCTGCTGGATTCTTTCATGATGTAGCTAGGGCGAAGGTCTTGCTCTGCCATTCTAGTCATGTTTAATTGACTGAGTGGCTATGCTGAGAGTTACACAGAAATCCTGTATGGAAAAAGGATTTTTTAAAATAACATTGCTTCAAATAAGCACTTCAGTTGCTAGTTTCTTCTGGAAAAGCAGAACTGACCCAAGATTTCTAGAGGCCAGTTTGTTGATGTCCGGTTAGGCTGTGTCTCCTGTGACATACTGCAGCCTGAGTCAGGGAAGGAGATGAAAACAAGTGCCTTGCAAGAAACCCACAGTGTAGATCTGCTAGGTGAGAATAAAAGCATATACACACTGTCCAGTGTCAGCTGTGCTCACATCACAACATAGCAAGTATACAGTTTCAGGTATTTCAGCTGATTCAGGTGTGGTTTCATCCACACACCACATGCCTCAGTGTCAGTGTCCACTGAGAACTGAAGCCCTGTTTCCCTTTCAGATGGCTGTGCTCATCTCGGTCGGGTTCCTGAGCTCGTGGACACCATATGCAGCAGCCAGCTTCTGGTCCATATTTAACCCCAGCGATTCCCTGCAGCCCATAGTCACACTGCTGCCCTGTCTGTTTGCCAAATCTTCAACAGCGTATAACCCTTTTATTTACTACTTCTTCAGCAAAACTTTCCGTTGTGAACTCAAACAGCTGCAGTGTTGCTGTGGATGGCGAGTTCATTTCTTCAGCGCTGACAACTCTGCCGAAAATCCCGTATCGATGATGTGGAGCGGGAGAGATAACGTGCGTCTCTCTTCAGCTGCAAAGGTGGAGAACCAGAGAGCTGCAACTCGCTGAAACGCAGCAATGGTTTCACAAAGGAGGTCAAAACTTGGTCTCCCCGGGGGTCCAAGTGAGTAGGAATGCAGCACTGCATATCTTATGTCAAATACAGAGGTTTAAGTATATATTTTTAAGCAACTCTCAAATATTATCTTTATGCTACACAGCAAAAGAACCTGCTATTTTTTTCAAGAATTTCCAGTTTAGAGGAAATAATAGATTTATGTACTAAACAGGAAAACATGTAAACTAAACTTATTTTCAGGGAAACAGTTGTAATTAAAAGAGAAATTATTATTGTGGGGTTTATTTCTTATACTTTTGACTTGTTAATGCAATCCATATGCAAGCTTTTGGCTCTTTCAGTAGAACAGCCATCAGAGAAAACTGTAGGTTGAACACAAAGTGTTGCCAAATAATACAGCTTTCCAACAAAACAGACAGAAAACCACATAGGTAGCAAGGAATATTCACTGTCAGGAGATAAAAGTCTGATACCAAAGTATCTGATAGGGATCTACAGTCCCTTGCTCTTGTCAGAGGTGTAGTTTCAACTTCTCAAAACACAAACTCAAAAAGGAGTTGCGCAGCCTCAGCCTGCAGAGGTTAGGTGGGAATGTGGCAGTTGGTGAAGGAAGCCTTCTGCATGTCACAAATAGCAAAATAAGAAGTGAAGGAATCCCTCAGCAAAAGGAACTGTGCACTTGTGCTGTCGCTGGCTGAGGTATAACAGCTTTTCTATCATGGGGAATTTTTGTAAGGGCATGTTTTATAAGTCAAGAGGGATTGGCTTTAAACTGAAAGAGGTGAGATCTAGATTAGATAGTGGGAAGAAATTCTTTACAATGAGGGTGGTGAGGCCCTGGCACAGGTTGCCCAGAGAAGCTGTGGCTGCCCCATTCCTGGCAGTGTTCAAGGCCAGGTGGGAAGGGGCTTCAAGCAACCTGATCTAGTGGAGGGTGCCCTTGCCCATGGCCAGGGTTTGGAACTAGATGAGCTTTAAGGTCCCTTCCAACGCAAATAATCCTATGATTCTATGAAGAAACCAGCAAGTCATTAAACCCTGTTTCTGAGCAGTGAGAGACTACAGGCATGTGTCTCCCGGAACAAACTTATTTTAAGTAAAGATCTACATCAATTGCAATCTTTGCGGTGAGGATACAATGCTCTTAGTTGGATCTGCAATTTCCAACCAATTACAGTACATCTCATTTTGAATTAAGTGTGATGGTGCTGAACATCTCAGAAGCACGCTACTACTGAAGGGAAGATAAAAACGGTGATAATTTAGCATCAATTTACCTGAAAGAAAGTCCAAGTGCTAAGTAGACAGGGACAGCAGGAACAATACTGGACAAAAATACAGAACTAAGGAAGGGAGAATGATCACTGATTCAATTGAGTGATGTATTGGGGATAGGCAGTGATGTAGACAGAATGGAGATGCACAGCTGCTCCTATACATGCATGACAGGATTTGTATGTCATTAAACAAACCATGAACTTTGATAAATTATGGTTTATCTACTTACATGTCTCTAAAGAGATTTAAGTCAGATTAATTTTAAGATTAAAGTACTGCTGGATTCAATCACATTTCTACTGAACTTCAATGACTTACTTGAAGACTTCTAGGTCTACAATACCTGCCAAAAAATAAGAAGTCCTCTGCAAAAAGAGATCAAGCAAAGAGCTGGAATGGATATTTTATTTATCAGTATATATGGGAAAAAAACCCAACAAACACACATAATGAGTTCCCTTCATTCCCAGAAGTCAATAATTGTAGAGATAAAATTTTCTTGTGGGTACCTACATAAATAACCCTCAAACAGAACAAGCAGAGAATTAATTTACAACTTTCTTAGAAAGCACAAAACACCAGGGGACAGGGCAGTGGAACCAAAGGTATGTGCTGGCCATCCCTTGCTGATGATTACATTCTGTAAGTGATTAGTACAAGGCTGGTTGCGTTGTGTGATGATTCAGCATTACATAGATTGCTGCCTTTTCTCCAGGCACTTCTCAATATCATCCAACACTTGGATGGCTGCTTTCGGAATACGAGTCCCTGGACCGAACACATTGGTAACACCAGCTTCATACAGGAAGTCGTAATCCTGTTCAGAAAGAAATTTAAGAGCTATAGTTAAGACTGCTACAGAAAATTGATAATTGATTTAAAACTGGTATATGTTCTATTGTGTATGCTGGGTCTGAGAAAGTATGTGGGACAAGTCCCAGAAAGAGGCAGCACAGCAGAAAGGGAAATGGGAAAAATTTGGTAGTTCAGAGGAAAAAAGAAATATTAAGAAAACACCACAGAGAAAGATTGTATTTGCTCAGAATCAGACTAATGTCAGATCCTTGGAAAACATTCAAAAGTCAACTGGATGTGACCCTGAATGTCCTAATCTAAGAATGATTCTAATTTTGAAAATACTGCTTTGAACAAAGGCTTGGCCAGATGACTGCCAGCAGTCTCTTGCAATTTAAGTCACTCTGATTTTATGATTGTTCTGAAATTTCAAAGGGCCTGGGAAGCAGTTATGTATTATCTCTCTATATAGGATACATTATTTTTCAACAACAGGTTAGCAGCATCCCATTGAGAGATACTGACAGAATACAATTTACCTCCTAGAAAAAATACTATGAGTTTTGTTTGTTCAATTTAAAAGTCTGTCATTCCTAAACACCTAAGTGGCTAGAAAAAGAAGACATCTGGGAAAGGTGTGTAACAGGAGATTTATATGCAAAATCAGACTGAATCTCTCCAGACAGAAGATGACCCTAAAGGTGATTCAGGCAGGGAAATTGTGGATGAGCTAAGGAAATTTTTAAGGCAAAAGCATAGATCTGACTACAAGGGAATCCAGAAAACAGTTCAACAGTTTAGGAGAAAGCAGAAAGAATGAGAGGCAACACTGAGGCCTGATGAACATGAGGAGAGGCTAAATGGGGAATGAGATATGTAGCCTATAGGTGGTGGGACCCACTGTGTGTCTTAATGACTAGCTGTGACTCTTCCAAACTGTTACCAGAAGTCATAAAGTCTCTTAGGAGCAAGCCTTTAACAGTAATATGGCAAGGTACTGGTAATCAGAAACAGCAGGACATAAAGAACATCTCCCCGAGGCTACTCTTTTCAGAACACAACTTAATATGCCATCCAACGAATGCTGCAAGATAAACCAGGACATGACGTACAGAAAACCAGATCAGTGAGACCTGACAGCACACTGCAACCATCTTGCAGATGCGTGCAGACCGTGGTGATTGTACACAGTAGACCTGAGTGCTGTAAATCCCATCTGACATTAACAGAATATAGGAAATAGTTAAGAGCAGTGCAGACAGAAATAAAGTAGACTCTCAGTCCTGATGGGAATGATGTTGACCCTTACCTGAGGTGGGATGACACCTCCACATATGACAAGAATGTCTGGCCGGTCAAGGGCATTGAGTTCTTTGATGAGTTCAGGCACAAGAGTTTTATGACCCGCTGCAAGTGTGCTTACACCAACACAGTGCACATCTGCATCAACTGCCTGCTGGGCCACTTCTCGAGGTGTCTGTATGGAAAGGGGATGACATGACAAGTAATAGCTTGAGCTCTGTTGCTGAACAAGCATTAGAGAGAAAAATGTTGCATTTGAAAAACACTGGACACTGCTCAGTCATACCTGGAAGAGGGGGCCGATGTCCACGTCAAAGCCAATGTCTGCAAATCCTGTAGCAATGACTTTAGCTCCTCTGTCGTGGCCATCTTGACCCATCTTTGCAACAAGTATACGAGGCCTGCGCCCCTCACGATCCATGAACTTGTTAACTCTGATTGAAAACACATATTGTATCTTCCTAAGTCACTGAGAATCACTACAAGTATTTCCACAAACAAAAAAAGCACTGGCTTCAACTGTAGCATAATTTCTGTACATCAAATGAAAAGATCTTCTAAGCCATGCTTTGTCTATGTAGTCTGCACACTATGTTAAGTTTCATGTTATATGATTACTAACTGATTTCTTGTATTTACTAGCCACAGCAATAAAATGTTCTTTTTAAAAGAAAACCACTCCACTACTTTTCTGGTTTCCAATGGACAAAATACTGTATTCTCTGAGGGTTTAATAAAGCTGAATTACAACTAACTAAAACACAATTCTTAGATTTTAAGGATAATTATGACCAATTATTTCAAAAGAACTTGTATGGCACACAGGCACATAAAGATGTGTCCTAGACATCATACTGTGCATCATCATTCAACTGGGCACAAGTCTGCCCAAAAAAGGATAACTGTATCCCTCATTCTGTGCACTCATTTCAGCACCTCCCTTCTTGTGGTTAGTAGCAGTTCCTATTTCTGTTGTATTAAGGTGACTCTATAATCACAGCCTCACATACTAATCTTTCATCTTGCTGCTCATTATCCATGTACCACTACTATGTGTCTTTGTCTGGGACACTAACACTGCCACTTCTCAGAAATAGAAGCTTTTATTGGTTTTGGTTCTTTAAAAAAAGAAAAAAATATTCATAGAATCGTACAGTCACACAATGGTTTGGGTTGGAATGGACCTTAAGATCATCTAGTTCCAAACCCCCTGCCATGGGCAGGGACGCCTTCCACTATACAAAGTCGCCCAAAGCACTGTCCAACCTGTTGGAGTTGTATGGATTTGGTGTGCCTTGAAACCATATGCTGACCTGGCCAGGATGATCACTGTATGAATCCAGTGGCTTAGGCAGGTGAAAAGGTGACTCTAAATAAAGCATTTATTAGCACAGATTTGAGAAGCCTCGGGAGGTGATCCTAGGACAGGAATATGCAGCATGTAAGAGGAAAAAAATAAGAACTCAGACAGCTTAAAAAGGAATTACGTTAACAGAGCCTGAAGAAGCTTCAGGCTTGAGGATGTACAGGACTTGGGCCTGCCTCCTCTATTCCTAAGGACTGCTGAGAAGATCAACGAAGTAGATATCTGAATCATAGAATCACAGAATCATAAATGGTTTGGGTTGGAAGGCACCTTAGTGATCATCTAGTGAAAACTCCCCTCCCCCTACCACAGGCAGGGACACCTTCCATTAGACCAGGTTGCTCAAAGCCCTGTCCAACCTGTAAGTTGTAAATGTATAATTAAAAATACTTAAAATAAATATTTAAAATAAAAAATGATAGTGACATTCCCCAGCACAACTTGACTTGAAAGTCAAGTCAGGCTAAACATCACTATTGTGAAGCCATCAAGAAATTCCCTTTCAAGAGAGCCTGTAACTCCTTAAATGTGTAAGCCCCAACACAGCAGGGACTTAGGAGCATCAATTCCTATTACATCACCACCCACTGCAGCAACTAAGTCTCTTGACCCAAGAGGACAGCAGCTAAGGCAGAAGCTAACAAAAGGCACAAATAAGCAAGTGTTTTCACACATGCTACCATCTTCTGATGTTTTTCTCCCTCGTGGTATGAGTAAGTAACATGCAGAGACTGGAAGCTGTATGTAGATATCCAGAGAGATCTTAGCCTTACAATTTTAGGAACGGTAAAAATGAGGCTGCAGGGACAACTTATGGGCAGAACAAAACCAGGTTTTGTAACTATGAAGTACTGGAAATATTCTAGAGGTTACTATTATACAGTCTGTAAATGAAGCAATTCAATGTATGGGTACTTCAGGCAATGTTTTTCAGCTTCTTAATCCTATGCATAGTCTATTTGAACAAAATTCTCAAATCATAACATCACCCCAGTGAATTCTATTTGCCAGCAAATAGGAGTTCAATTAAGTTTTGACTATTGCACTTAGTTCTCTTCTTTTAGTTCTTCTGCTTACTTGCTTACAGTCATGAGAATGCCTATACAGGTCAGTGTCACTCAGATTTGGGAAATGTTTTTTTAGGTCACAGCGAGTAGCACAGGTATCTCACGATTGAATGTGAGGCCGCGTTTAGCTACCTGGGAAGCCATTCTCACCTATTGATGGCATGAAGAATTTCATCACTCTCTCCAAACTCCTGGCGATAAGCTCCGCTCACCATTCGGTCACTGGCTTTATGCTCCCCAAACACCTTCTTCATTGCATCGGTTATTTCTCCAACAGTGCACCTAAGAGAGAGGAACAAATTATTAATGCTACCAGGAGGTTTATATGAAAACAGAATACAGACACACACTGGCAGTGACCCAACTATTGGCCTTGCTACAGAACAAATTCATTTGCACTCATTTCCCCTTTGGTGCTACAACTCTGAACATCTGACTCGCCCCACTGTCATCCATTAATAGAACATGCAAGAGAATTTAAGAAAATACTGTTTTGCTGATGTGAGAAGTGACAAAGCAACAGAGACCACCGCATGGCAAAATATTTCAAGAAATTAAACAAAATTTTCTCAAATGAGAACTTTTTAGAGGCTCACACTACAAGATCTTGCATTTGGACTGATACTAAAATACAAAATACAAATCAAGAGGAAGAAAAAGGAAGAACGTACAGAAAAGACTGAGATGTAACTTTTAAATTGGAATTTGTTTTCTTTTCCCTTGATGTTTACTTTTCAGTATTTATTTTTCTTCTCCTCTAGCTCCTTTATCCACTGAGATGCAGAAGAATCTGGGAAATTCATTTACATGCAACTTACAAGCTGGAAATACTGTGCATGTTCAATATCATACACATTTTGCTGCTGTAGCACAAGTGCTAGAAGCAGGCTGTGCTGTCCTCCCGTACAAATGTCAGAAGTAACAGCCTCTGCTCCAAAGCATTTAAAAATCTGAACAGATTTCACCTTTCTGTGTAAAATCTAGAATGAAGATTTTACCAAAGTAAACAATGCCGTGCTCTAATTACAGTTGAGCCCACAATCGAATACTTGATGAAAGGAACCTTCTTAGAAGGGAAAACCAACTCACGTGTGGAGAAAGAGCAGTTCGACCAGTAGCTCAATCACAACTTCAGGTATGAAATTAACTGGGATTTGATACTAAGTAATGATTTTGAAGGTATGCTACTGAGCTCCTGATGAAATTTTTCATAAAAAATATTTCAGTTTCTACTTGAACAGAAAAAGACTAAAGAATTTATATATATTAAGAAATGAACATAACTTGCTGCAAACTTTGTCAAAGGAAAGGAAATACTACTCACTTTAAAAGTATGCTTACAAATAGAGTGCAAACCCCATTCGGCTACAGCTAAGCACATTTGAAACCCTTGGAATTCGTATCTTCTTCTGTCATATTGCATTTAACTGTAAGGTACTCTGAGGCAAAATTAGGTTAAGCATCCACTGAAGCTTTTACATGAAATGCTTAAGGGATGTTTGGACAAGATGCAGCTTTTGCCCACATACTTTCATAAAAGGATGGCTAAAAGAATTGTACTTGGTTTTCCTTCTGCTGTTTGAAGTTTCAGTAGCTATTACCTGATTCCTACCTCATGCAATCTGCCACACATCCAGAGTAAGAGAAGATGGATTTCTGCTGTATTAACTGAACCCTTCAGTAAATTCCGTTATTTTACTTCCTGTGACCCACCCTAGCTAATTTGCTCTTTTGCTAGCTCGTGTGTTTTTATACTCAGCAAACTTAACCATAGTTAAAATTGTAACTATGCTAATGTAAAATGGCAGAAATCCTATCTTCAGCATATATACAAGATCTGTATAATGTGTATGCCTGAAGCCGGCCTCTTATCTCTAGGTGTCATTCTTCAGACTTGGCCTACTTTGTATCACGCTGGAACACACATTTGTAATTCACAATATTGACACTGTCCTGGCTACTTTTTGTCGTTTCCCCTCCCCTGGCTTTCTGGAATTGTATTTTCAAAGTTCTCTGCTTTTACCCATTTTCTTTCTTAGAGCACTGAGGAGTTCATATCTGGATTTATGAGGACCATGGTCTAAAAAAGCAGCTAAGGCAAAGTAATACCAAATTTGTAGTATCTGTACAACTATGTCTGAATGTGACTTAGTCTGATACTCTCTTTTAACTTATCTATTAACAATGACTTAGAAAGTACTAGTTGTAAAGCAACCTGTCCATGATTGCATCAGAACCCACTGACACTGCTATGCCATATGCTTTATTTTTACAGCACCTGTATGATTTCAGTCAGCTTAGCAAGTATTACCTGAGTTACAACAGTTCTCAGACCTTATTGATCATCTGGTTTTGTTTGCCAGAACATCTAAATACTCTTCTTAATATTACTGCTCTCCAATATTACTGACAAAAAATTGACAAGTAAAACTGCCTAAGTGCTAGATTAACTGACTTCCCCAGTTAAAGAGCAAGTTTGCAGCAGACTTAAAAATAGTATCTATAAATACTGACTCCCTCTCAGAGTGCTAGACATCACAGATTGCAGCCTCATATAGATACAGCCCATGCATAAATACTGACAGCTTACTCCTGTGTAAACACTGTCAGTTTGGTGAAGGCCTTGCAGTGGCACAGCCCAGGTCTTTTCTTCTAGAAAACTGTATCTTAGATAAGTGTTTCTCCTTCTCCTTTGCAGAAGCAGCATCCGAGTTTAACTTCAGCGTTAAATTAAAGCACAGCACATGTAGATGTGGTGTGCTTTTCTGTTCTTAGTATGTGAAAGTGTGAATGAAAGTTTCATGTATAAAGCAAAAAATAAATGGTTTGGACTATCAATTTTATTGAACTATCATCTGGTGGCTGGGGCAAAGTTTTTTCTGTATGTACGGCACAAAAAATGAAATACATTTATTTCTTCTGTAAATACTGCTTCTGAAATCCCTGTATTTTGAAAACTCTGCCCAAATCTCCACAACCCTTTAAATCTGAAGTTCCTAATAACAGAAGTTTTGCTTTTAAACTACTCATGAATGCTTTTCTACCATTTACCAATAAATATTGTTTAAAAAAAATCTCTCCTATATATGCATCCACAGTGGAATACCTCTGTGTGGAGCCTCCTTTCTTAAGGGGAGAAGAAAAGCATACTTCTAATGACAATTACAGTTTTCTTTAATCATAGAATCATAGAATCATAGAATAGTTAGGGTTGGAAATGACCTTAAGATCATCTAGTTCCAACCCCCAATCAGCTAGCCACAACATTAGACCAGTCCTTTACAATCTGGATATATAAATCCCCTCTCACTTCTGTTTATTTTTACAGCAAAACTTTGTTTTGGAGACAACTGTTTTCATCTCACTATTATAAAACTTAAGTACCATAAACAACAATTCTTATTACACATTTACATTTTTTCAACACATGCTGATAAAAAACTACTACATAATTATACAAAATTGACAGAAGTAACTGTCTTCATTGTAGAAAATTGTGTTTTTTTCATATGACTGTCATGCACATTTGCCTTGTGTGGAATTGTGTGTTTTTAGAATAAAATTGATTCTTTTCAGTTGGAAGGGACCTACAACAATCATGTAGTCCAACTGCCCAACCAATTCAGGGCTAGCCAAAAGTTAAAACATGTTGTTAATGGCATTGTCCAAATGCCTGTTAAACGAGGCATCTCTCTAAGAAGCCTGTTCCAGTGTTTGACCACTCTCTCTTGGTAAAGAAATGCTTCCCAATACACAGTCTAGGTCTCCTCTAGGTGCAGCTTTGAACCGTTCCCACATATCCTATCACTGGATACCAGGGAGACAAGCTCAGCACCTCTCTCTCCACGTTCCCTCCTCTGGAAGCTGTAGAGAGCAATGAGGTTATTGCTCAGGCTCCTTTTCTCTGAGCCAGACAAGCACAAATTCCTTAGCTGCTCCTCACAGGATGCTCCTTTCAGCCCTTTCACCAGCTTTGTTGCTCTCTAGAAGCATCCAAGGACCTTCACGTGCTTCATAAATTGCAGGGCCCACAGCTACACACAGTGCTCAAGGAGAGGCTGCACCAATGCTGAATGCAGCGGGATAATAACCTCTTTTGAGTGGTTGATAATACAGACAGTATTATGCACCCCAGTAGGCCCTCTTGGCTGCCAGGGCACATTGCTGATTCACACTGAGCCTGCTGTTGACCAGCACCCCCAGACCCCTTTCTGCTGGGCTGCTCTCGGTTGTGTTTTCATAGCACCCTTTGTCTACCTATTAACAGGTAATTTACAGCCTAATCTGGAGTGTTAAGTAAAAATAAAATTTTGAAGTGGAGACCAAAAGACAGCTATATTCTCTGTTTTGTGTTTTATCAGCCTATAACCCCTACAAAATGTCTGGTGGCAAAGGCAGTGTATTTGTACGTAAACTGTAATCTGCACCTCATGAACTTCTGCACTGCTCAGAATTACTGCTGACCTACCGTGCTCTACCAGAGCCCTCAAGTGCTCAGTGATTCCCCACGCTTCGTCAAATTTAGTTAATTGAGGAACAGACAGTTAGGATCTATTGTAGAGATGAACGCTTACTTTGAAGTAGTAAAGAAAAGAGTCTTAAAAGCACCTTAGGTGAAAAAAGTAAATATTCCACTGGACTCCGAAGGATGCCTTGATGCTCTACTCAAGAGCATCTTTTACGTGTTTGCCTGACTAACATTTCTCCTTCACTCAAAAAATGTTTTCACACAAATCCATGGTGCAAGGAAGGATGAAGCAACAGACCATGAGAAGATTGTGAATATCCATTTTCACCTCTCAGACACTTCTTAAGCTCCCTGACCTGTGAAACAGCAGGGTGATAGAGAAACCTAGTTACGTTCTGAAACTGGTAAGAATCTGAGTTGCAAGCAACACAATGTGTATGAACAACATTGTTTCATAAGATTCTTTGTACCCATATTGTTCTTTGTGAGAAATTAAAGCATAGCCTTAAGAAACTGTAAAATGTAATAGTCTATCTTACAAAGTCAAACTGCAGCCATCTTTTACTTCCACATCTGAAGAAAAACTCAAAACATCTCAAGACACCAACCTCACTGACACCATATAGATGAACAGCTAAAGGGTGAAAACGAACCATCAATTTTTAAACAGCAGTTGGATATTCACCCCCACCCTCAATACCTTGCACGTGCTGCTTCCACTGCAAGTGCAAGTAAGTTGCCTTCCCCAGTCGCAGCACACTGTGTTAGAGCAGCGAGACACTGCTGGGCTGCTGCTTCATCTCTACTAGCCTTCACCTAACACAGAAGAGAAAAATATTAACTTAAAACAAACTACAAAGTGAACTGATGTCAAATATCAATTCTAGAGGCATGGAATTGTCAATTGTCAATATATGCAATTTGTGTATCAGTAAGATTCAAAGTAAGAGGGTGTCTTAGACTTTTAAAAATTCCACATTCTTACTAATTATCAAAAAGGAAGTTGTTTTCTGCTTCCATAACCCTGCCCCTTAATAGCACTTGACAAGCTGCAATAAATAGTCTGAGTGATTAAGTAATGGTAGATTTCTTTAGAGCAAATCATTGCATAGCTATTTGCTATCTTATTTTCAGAAAACATAAAGTTCCTCATTTTGAAAGGTTAGACATATTCACGAGACTATCTGAAATACAATGATTAAAATTAAATGAATGTAACAAAAACATTTTTGTTTGCAATGATAATACTGTGTTTCTTGGGATTTTCCATCAGCCTCCACTGAAGCGGAACAGGAATCCAGCTTCTCTGCTAAAGACTACAGCAGATTCCCAGGAATTTGAGGGTCAAGTTTCTGGCAAGCCACCTTTACTCAAGTTCTATCTGCAAGTAGAAGAACTTTCATTTTTAAGAATGTTGTTCCCACCTTATTGATCTTCTCGATCTGCTTGCTACGGACTGAAGTATTATCAATAGCCAGAACTTCGACTGCCTCCTCTTTTTCTAGCTGATGCTTGTTTACTCCAACAATTACTTCAGACCCTATTTCCAGTGGAAACACCAGAAACTCAGAACACATTTGCAAACTACTATGAAAAAACACAATATTAATAGGAGAAGAAAATTTTGAGCATTATAATGCAGTGCTTTGCTTTATAACTACATACATTTCAAATACATAGAGTTTGTTCTACAGGAAAGACTTAAGTCTGTATTTTCCATATTTTATGATGAGATGCATGAACACTCAACTTGGTGAATACTGGGCCAGAAAAAAAGATTTGAACTAGAACAATATTTATCTTACAACTGATTTAATAATGTCACCAGTGTGCATTAGCTATTTTGTCTTTCTCAGTTTACATAACTGACTCTTACTTACTCTGAATTAAGCAGAAGTGTTCACCTCCAGCACTACTCTGCATTTATTTTTCTGATTTACCAGAGAAATAAGGAAATGGAGTTCCTACCCAAAACTACTGCATGTATATAAAAATTAATTTGTCATGTTGGAAATCTGTACTCCAGCTTTCAGTCAGTATGGACTTAACCATTTTTATTTGCACTGCCTAGTAACATTACTATGCTATTCAAAGCAAAATGAAGTAGTTTACCTTGGGAGACAAAACACTGAACGTTATTGATTATTCTTTGTGGGTCTTAATTAAGACCTGTTTCAAATTTATCCTCCAAACAAAAAAGGTCATATAACTTCTTTCATCTTTGAGTTATCCCTAGTTTCTGTTACTGGACTGCAACTGGAATGCAGACTACAGAGTGGACTAGAGCTATAAGCACACATGTATACAGATTTCCAACTACACTTACTATATGTATACATATGCATGTGTGTATATATATATATATCACAAAGAAAGAGTTACAATCATACTCTAATCTGAGATGAATGCTTTTTTTTTGGTCTTCAGGAAAAAAGGGCAGTTCTCAAGCAAAACCAGGAATTTGGCCAGATACGTTCAATATTGCCATCTGCTGGCAGTCATACCTTTAAATTCAAGAATCACAGTTTAAAGATACTATCAGAAATAAAGTGATTAGCAACTGAAGGCCCAAAATACTCCTTTAAAACGGTTTTCTAGTGCTTTGTCTAATCTACTCTTAAACACATCAAGCAGGACTGTTTTCATACTGGTACTGTATTTCATACTTACTGCTATTTCTTTTCCAAGGCTTTCACTGACATATAACTATTACCATTTTATCTCTCAAAAAACTGCTACTCCTAAACTAAGAAGATAAAACCTCAACGAAAATGTGTGTAAAAAGCCTTTTATACAAAGGTATTCTATTGGCAGTTTTTCCCTCTTTCATCTCTCTCCTTCCTACCAGAGTCAATCCTGGCTTGTTTTCGGGCTGCACACTCTTCAATACGAAGTTTAGGAATTCCCTCAGCAACAGCTTTGGCCATTCCACCCATTTCTTCTATCTCCTCAACAAGCTGAGAAATGAAGAGGATTGAGAAAGTGAACAGTAGCAAGGTTCTTCAGAAAACTAGGTTTGCACTTGTATTGTCATCCAAATTTATGTTACACCTATATATACAGTCCTGTGCTCTAAAAGTGTGTTTCCTATCTCCGTGTCTCTGACTACAGGTTTTGACATAAATTACGAGACATCAAGAAAGGAACATTTTATCACCAAAACTCCATGAATTCATTAGCTTCTATTAGAAGTGTCTCTCTCTAAACATACAGTTATTTTTGTGAAGTTCATTTACACAGAAATCACTGAAGCGTAAGTGTAAAATGACTGCCTGGTTACAAGTTACTAACCTATCAGACAGTCCCTTAAGAGACATTTCTCAAAACTCCTATACCAATTTTCCCACAACACATAAAAGGTTATGCAAACTGACCTTTAAAGCAGCTTCATAGACATCATTGGTGAGGCACTCCATGAGGTAAGATCCTCCCCAGGGGTCTGCCACTTTAGGAATACCTGACTCCTCCTGAATTATGATCTGTGTGTTCCGAGCAATGCGAGCGCTCTTCACCGTAGGCAAACCCAAGGCTTCATCATATGAATTTGTATGCAAAGATTGTGTACCTCCAAACACTGCAGCCATTGCTTCAATTGTAGTACGGATAACATTGTTAAAGGGATCCTGGAATGAAAAGGACAGCTCTGAAGCTCAATGGTTCTGCCACAGGGCTGAAGAACATTAGTCACACATGTACTACACTGCAATGAAATGAATGCAAGATTCCCCACTGAAACACTGTAATCATAACAAAAGCAGAAAAAGAACAGTCAATAATCAGCATCCAGTCAAACTGATCTATCACTTATCAGTGTCTCAGACAAAGAGATTAATCCAGAAAGAAAGCCAAAATTATCAGTGTACGAGCAAACTGGTCATGGTAACAAAGCAAAGCCTAACTTCTATTTAGAGGTGTTTCAAAGAACTTCATGAATCCAGGCTGGAGAGGATGGAACAGGAAGTCCCAGTGTTCTCCATCCTCAGATACTAGAATTCTTGGAGTAGTGAACAGCTCATCTGCCAGACAGGCTACTAGTCAAGTTCCATTTTGGAACTAAATGTACTTAGTATTTTCAATAATGACAGCATTACATAAAGACAGGAATGATGGTTTAAATTTGCTGGTGCTATAAAACTGGGGGAGAAATGGGATATTAACCAAAACAGAAGGATAATCTGGAGCACAAGGTACAGAAATAGAGCCAGTATTACAGAATATAATCTCATCTTTTAGGTGAAAATTTTTATCTGCTTTTTTCAGACATTTAGTGAGTTGAGTTGTATATATGTGCCTTTAAAGTCAAAGAGGAGTTACCATGATTTAGGGTCAATGTAAGGAATAAATTCATTACTGTGACGATGGTGAGGCCCTGGCACAGGTTGCCCAGAGAAGCCGTGGCTGCCCTATTCCTGGCAGTGTTCAAGGCCAGGTTGGATGCAACCTGCTCTAGTGGAAGGTGTCCCTGCCCATGGTAAGGGAGTTGGAACTAGATGAGCTTTAAGGTTCCTTCCAACCCAAACCATATGATTCTATGATCTCCAGGGGGTGACTTACATTCTGAAGTAGAGTGAAGAATCACACACTGCAGCTGCCTGTTTAATTTAATGTGATTATTAAGGGAACTTTACAATAGCTCAGATTGCATACTTCATTCTTAACATGCTTAGTTGTAATAGGACCTTGAAGAAGGCAAAATAAAGCATGAGATCTGTGAGTTACTTTATCTTCCATAAAAAAAAAAAAAAATTGAATTAGTATCACTATTTCACAAGGACACGGTAATTCTACCTGCGCTAGAATCTACTTCTGCTTCAAATACCCCATTTAAAGAATTACAGAAAAATGTGATTTGGATGGGCAAGAATGTAAAACCTAATTTATAAGTGGATACCTACTAAAGGCAGGCCAAAGGAAAATATCTTCGCCCTCTGAGACCTATAAGAAGTAAAAACTGAGGAACTATATTAAGATAAACAACATTTAGACAGGAAAAAAGGGTTATAATCCAGACAGAAATATATTTACACTGGACACTGGAGGACGGTTGAACATACTTTTGGTAATATTCATACACTTTGTACTCATACAACACTTTCAACTGGAGGACCTGCAAATGCCACTGTTCAGAAAACTCCACTGTTTTAGTTTTACTGTGTTTCTGTAATGTTAGTAAACATTACAGTTGCTTGGAAAAAAAAAGAATAAAACCAAGGCACAATGGTTGCAATGACAATCTAAAAATAACTCAGATTGCATGACTTTAATTGAGAAGCATAATTAATTAATTCCAGCATAAGAGCTGGAACCCAGCTCTGACCTCACTTGGGAAACTACATGAAGTCCAATGATTTATTTTCTTCTTGTGATATAATTCAACAGGAAGAGCAGACAGTGTACCCAGTTTCAGAAAAGCAGAACTGTAACCATTACTTCACTATTCAGCAGTGAGAGTCAAGGGCACAAATGACTTCCTTGGCTGCTCAAATGAATTCTCAAGCCACTGATCTTGAAAAAAAAGTGCCTCTATTTCCTCATTCAGCTGCATCTTGAAAGGATAACTTACAGGTCAAATCCAAGAGAAAGCTTCATCCTCTGAGTCCTGAATTAATATAAGTGCCTCTCTGTGATTCTTTTCTCTGCTTAGCAGGTTTGGATCCTGCTCTCAATTCAGTGTTCACTAGACTAGATGCATGTATGCTTCCAGAACAAAAATGCAGCCAATGAAAAGTTAGGCACTGAAACTCTGCCTATCATCATACTGGAATCTTTTTGTGAACATAGTTTCAAGTCTTCAGTTTCTGCCTTTCACTTGAGCACTACAGGGCAGTCCAGAATACTGAAATATTTTGTAAAGCAGTATTCTGGGAAGCAATGCTGCTGGAACTCAACAAGACTTATGTGTTACATAAGCAAAAAGATGTATCCAGTGCTAGTGTGTGCATTTGTCAGGGTAAGACAGACTGTCTCCTTCAGAAAGCTGCACCTTTACGAGTAAAATCAGCAGCCCCCTTTAAGATATACACCATGAGAACATATTTAAATGAGGAAGTTGATAAGAGTCCAATATCTAACCTGCTCAGTGAGCGACCAGCCCGAAGTTTGACAGTGAGCTCTCAGCAGAAGAGATTTGGGATCCTTGGGCTTAAACATCTTCTCTACCAAGTAAGCCCACAGCCGCCTCCCAGCTCTCATCTTAGCTATTTCCATGTAGAAGTTCATGCCAATTCCCCAGAAGAAGGAGAGCCTGTAATAACAGTACATGAACAGGATAAAACATTAAACCATTATAGTAACTCTGTTTCAGTAAAGGAGAAGCTCCACAGCAAGGTCTCTGATTAATTTAATTTTACAGATGTAACGCAGGCATAAAATGATGGAAATGTTCCTGGACACTGATGTCCGCTGCTGCAGAACGATGTGCATTTATGCCAATAAAAGGACTTAGCTTCCAAACAAAGTGACTGCAGCCAAACTGCCAGAGACAATGATCCAAAACTGCCGAATTGTCCCCACAGACTGTTTAGGTCAAGTGGTATTCCAGCACATCACTAATACAGTGACACCCCACTGCCAGGGAATGCTTGTGGTCACAATCTACCAGTGTAGTTATGCTCACAAACTACTTATAATGAAAAGACATTACATATTATAAGCATGTTTTCATTCTTTTACTGATGATTTTAATCAAAATACAAACAGTTCAATACTGGCAAGCATATCAGAGAACAGACTGACTGATCTCTTTTCCCTACTTACAGCTTCTATTATATATAAATGTAAACATGACAGTTAAAGCCAGTAAAACGTATTATACTACAGATGCCTTTTTAACAGGGAATTAGCTACTGAAATAATTTGCCAAAGGCTCTTACAAATACTTTGTTAACTAGAAAATCTAAAAGTAAGGCCGTGCCTTTTTCTGAATGATTCACCTGGATTTTGCCACAGATCTTGGAAATAGGTTAATTCAGCTGACTCCTTTAGTTGTGAATGTGCAAGAAGCTATGTGAACCACATCTTTTGGTTTTTAGACTCACCATATAGTTAAGGAATCTGTAAATCAACCACACCACTGACACTGCTTCTGCTTAGTTTTGCAGTAGCTATATAAGAATACAACATTCTGCTTAAAAATTTTATTTTCAGAAATTTGCAACTGTAAATTGAACTACCTGAACTTCCCCTTCTTAAGCATTTTCCCCAAATGTTTCAAACTGCTACTACTAAAAAAAACCTCAAAACAACACTACCGCCTAAAAGAAGTGCAAGAGCTCTTGCTGCATTCTGCAGTCCTACAGCTACAACTGTATTCAATACACCAGCTTAGAGATCCTTTTCTGATCAGAGACCAACTATTGCAACAGACCTGGACAATGGTTGGGCTTGTGAGCGTGCTTTATTCAGTTTATTAGTGTAGACATAGTCTAAGTGTCTGCTGGACCAGACATATTTTCCTACCACTGAAACTGTGTAACAAAACCAAAACAAACCCTATCTGCAATGTGAACACTGCCAATATTGCTTTTATGTGTAAAAATACTGAACTTGGTATTTAACTCTTTTACATTCTCTTAAAATTTTGGTAAAACTAGAATTTTAACAAAAGTGAGTTTTATACTTAAAAGTATCTTTATCTCACCTTGGTGCAAATTCATCAATTGTAAGGCCAGCTTTAAGTCCAGTTCTGCAGTACTCCAAGCCATCTGCTATAGTATAAGCTAATTCCAGAATAGCGTCAGCTCCTGCCTCTTGCATGTGGTACCCGCTGATTGAAATGGAATTAAATTTTGGCATATGCTGTAAAAATAAAAGACCACAAAGTACAACAGCACAAGGGGGGATCAGACAACTGTTCTATCAACTGTCATGAATAATACATTCTTTGTAGACTGTGAATACAAACCATGTCTATTAAGTGATATTTGCAGATGTTTACTTCACATGCTTAAACTATCACCTGCCATGCTATCTTTCTCAGTTACAAGCTGTGTGCCACCTCTTCAATGAAAATGCCACTAAGAAAACAACCGTTAGTACTGAACTTCCAGTCATCGGTTCAGGATTTCATCCCTTTCATTACCTCCTTCTGATGTTTAATTTTGCAGCAGAAGTCCTTCAAGATTTCTTCCCTCTTTGCTCCTGATTGCAGCTATATAATGTTTCTTAATCATGGGGCAAAGAACAGCCTGTTTGTTCCTTGTCTTATAAGCTTCCTGACATCCTTTCAGGCTTAGGCTCATCTTAATCTGATTTTTATTTGGACTGACTTAAAAAAACCTTCAAATTAATGCTCTAAGTGATTTGGGATCTTAACTTCTCCTCCTGGCCCTTTCTACAACCACATCATTCATCAGTATGACAGATCTTCCCACCTTCTGCTTTGTTCTCCAAAGTGCCTCATAAGTAGTTAACTAGATGTAATAACAGACGTAAATAAATGTAAACAAGGAATACCTTTGAGGTGTACTGGAAGATGTCAGCAATAATCCTCATCGATGGTTCTGGGGGGAAAATGTAGGTATTTCTGACCATGAACTCCTTCAAGATATCATTTTGGATTGTCCCTGTCAGCTTGGCCTGAGACACTCCCTGTTCTTCTCCGGTTACAATGAATGTTGCCAATATGGGAATGACTGCCCCGTTCATTGTCATAGAAACTGACATTTTCTCTAAAGGAATTCCATCAAAAAGGATTTTGGTGTCTTCCACTGTATCAATGGCAACTCCGGCCATCCCAACGTCTCCTCGAACTCGTGGATTGTCTGAATCATAACCACGGTGGGTGGCTAAATCAAAAGCAACAGATAATCCCTGCTGGCCAGCTAAATGAAAAAGAAATGAAAAAAAAACAACAACCAAGAAAGAAAGAGATTCAGAAGTGTTGAGCAGACTTGTATTAGAACTGGATCAAATTCATTAATTTTATTTTACATGATTCAGGCTTGTATGATAAACCAGTTTTTGATGTTAAACACTCTTCCCTCCTGAAACATGTTCAAAGTCTTCTAGTCTTAAAGTTTAAATGAAAAAGCTTTTAATTGAGGAAAAAAAATAAATTGTAGCCCTTCTGACTCAGTCACACAATCAGTTTACTATGCTTAACAAATTACTGAATAACAGTTTAGCCATGATTTGCAAATGTGCATAGACAGACAGTATCAGGGCTTAAACACAGCAATTCCACTTATCTTAGCTGGAAACAAAAGTGTGATAAACAACTTCACATTACCTTTTCTTTATCACAAATTAAACACATGCACACAGATTGTTACCCTGCTGCAGTAATGTATGTTGTTTATTTGTAAAGCAAAGTGATAGATTACTAAATCTGCAGTAGGAGAAAATTACTCATAAAGTAGGGAATGGGATACTTAAGAGTTCTTGGCAGACTTGTAGCAACTTGAAAGTGGTACCCCAAACTCTGCTATCCCCAGCATTCACCCTCTGCCCAGCACTGCTGGTCCTGAAGTAACTATCTACTGCATTTGCAAATCTCCTTCTCAACAGCAGCAGAGCTCTCGTCAGATACCAGCTATCATCTTTGATCTGAAAAACTAAGTGTTAGCTCTGAAGCACAACAATATAAATGTAGATTTCTGCCTTGTTTCAAGCAAAAGAAATTTCAGCAATTATGAGAACTGATAATTAATTTTTTCAGAATTCCTCCAATTACAGAGAGATTTTAATTTAATTATTAAAAATGCTTTAGAAATAACAAGGTCTGATTCTGAATCTATGCTAAATAATTCAATATTAATACAACCATTGACACAATAAGATAAAATTACAATATCACAATTTCAAAACTTGAATAAAGATGGCAGCAAACATAGAGTAACTGAGCTGTGCCACCAGCTAACCCAAGTGTTAGCCCTTCTGCATCAGCAGCAGCATTCAGCAGTAAGACCACGTATATTCAGAATAATCTTTCTATTGAAATGTTTGTTTGCAAACTTCCAATACCCTATATTTGTAACTTCCAAGGATACTACAGCAGCTAATACTGCTTCATATTAGCTAACCATGACTATCACAGGAGATAAATATCCACAAACACACCCCCTCCAACCAATTATGTGTTAAGTAAGAGGGACTGTAAAGTGGGAAATAAAAGTACCACAGATGAAGTACTTACATGTAATATGTATTTATGAGTTCATTTAGAATTTATAATACGAGATGGAAACCCAAAATGTCAGAATGCACTAACACCAGAAGTTTAGCTAAGTGACAACATTCAACATCATTTTCCACTGCAATGTTCTCTCACAGTCACAAAATGAGCATAAAATCTCTGCTAGCTGGACCCTTGGATACAGTCAAATTACGTGTCTCTGAGTGTTAAGGCAAAATAACTAAAAATAGTTTTTCTATCTCAATAGCAAAATGGAGCAAAGGCAGTTTCAGAAATGATCCAGTTACCCAGTAATAACGAAACACAGTGCTGTTGGGAAGATCCTATCAGAAACCAAAACTCACAAGGCAGAATAATTACATTCACCATGTAATTCACCACATGAACTATCCCCACTGCTTTGCAAGGCAATGTGGTTTCCTAAAGTAGCTGTCTTACCTTTAATGTTGTCTTTGTAGAACTTATTGCTCTCCTCCACTGTACTGAAGCCAGCATACTGGCGAATAGTCCACGGCCTGTACGTGTACATGGTTGGGTAGGGTCCTCTAGTGTAAGGTTTCATCCCTGGCAGCTCCTCAGGGAGGTCGTCCGTGTCCCTTTTCGAGTATAAGGGCTTGATGTCGATCCCCTCTGGGGTGTGCCAAATTAAATCCTTTGGATTCTTGCCTTTCAGCTGCTTTTGGGCAAGGGCAGCCCAGTCGGGGTGCAGCGGCTGCCTGTGCAGCGAGCGCCACACAAGCCGGCAGGCTGGAAGTTGTGCCAGGCATGCGCAGTGGTGGGGCCACAGGCGCAGGAGGGCATCCTTGGCTCTTAGCATGTCTGTTCCACTGGCTGGTGAGGAGGGAGCAAGCTGAAAAAAATAAAATCACGTATTTTGCATTGTCATATAAACCTGACATGGCAGAAGTGAGCATGGAGAGGTCCAGCAGTTTGCTAAAGCCAAAACAATTACTCAAGAAAAACTAATTATTTAATTGCATGCCTGATAGATACCCTCTCCCCTTGCCTTTCAACCAATGTATGAACCGAGTTCAGGAAAAACTCTACATTTTGTTCTTGCTATGGAAAATATTCCTACAACTCATCTACATTCACATATAAAATTTTAGTCCCTAAGCAACACCTATCATTAATCAGTCATTGAAAAAATCTGTGTCGGGCATGAAAGTGGCATGCCTAGCTACCTGCTCACCTTCCCATCCCTCTCATCTGTGAATTCCTTAATGTCAAAAAGGGACCCTCAAAGAGGCATTCTGAAGGAAGTGGACTGTCAGAAGACTGCTGACATATCATACATTTTTGGAAAGGGGGCTTGGCTGGGCGGAAATCAGAGATACACTGAGAGAAAGAAAGGTCGCATGCAAGAACACAGGGACAATACAAGCTTGCAGAGCTCATCCCACTATGCACGAGACTGATATGGGGATAAGGTGAGTAACTCCTGAACGCTGTAAGCTCTTCAGCTTCTGCTCTGTCCCCTCTTATCACTACACTTCCTTCGCAAGCCAAAGCCTTTACAGTTTGGCTCTAAGGTCCTCTCCACCTCATATCCTTCAGAACAAGCTGGAAACACATGCTTCCCAGACATCTTTCTGAGATAGTCTGCACAAAACTGGAAAGCATCTTTATCACAGTTACGGTGCTGCAGCAACAGGCTCCACACAAGTGCTTTAATAATAGATATGCCACGTGTGCTTAATGTATAATCTGATAAGCACTAAGGTGCACGAGAGGAGCATTGAGTTCCCTGCAGAGACGTGACCCTGCAGCCAGGATGGAAGACAACTTCTGCCTCCACTGTGCATGGGTTCCAGCTAGCTCCCCCGGGGCCGCGCACTCCGAAGGAACCACAAAGCTTCCCTGTTACCTTCCTACAAACGTCTCCCTTCTCATACCACAGCACCTACACCCGGAGAGGGGACAGGGACTAGAGAGCACCGTCAATCGGCCCCTCCGCGCCGACCTGGCCT
>NW_009909623.1:0-1441 GCF_000696875.1 Nestor notabilis
ATGGCTGCTCTTCTTCAGTGCCTGCAAACTCCAGCCCCTGAATTAGACAGTGGAAGGCAAGCATTCCACCTCAGTATAACCAGTCCTTCTTTTCTGGAATTGGGACTTCTCTGCTCCAGCATTTTGGAATGATCAAAGCCTCAACGAGAGACACTTCCATATCGCACTCAAAACATGCCTGGTCACACCATGCTGATGTTCTTGCTAGATCAGTAGGTTGTGTGTCATAACACACTCCTTGGCCTTGAGGAAGGCTGCTGAGGACCTGTGAAGCTTGGCACAGGACGTTGTCCTGCAGACGCAAACTGATCATTAGCAGTTGTTTTGGTATATTAGACCATAGGGGTTGGATCTATAAATGGATTCTAACTTTAAGCTAAAAAGCATAACCTTGGTTATGGATACTCTTTATCAGTAGTTGAGAACACTATTTCAAAATGCCTAGCATATTTTCCACATAGGCTTCAACCCCGTTTCTTGATGATGCTGAGGTGCTTTGGATGCGTCTTTCTATACAAAGGCTTGTGTTCAGTGTCAAATTGTTGCAAGATGTCCCAGTTCAGCTGAATAGTGGACTGGACTTTCAGCCAGACCTCAACTGTTATCGCTGCTTGTGAACTAAGATGTCTTTCTACGGCACTCCTGAAGGAGCTCAGCGTTGGCTTCTGCTAGTCTCTCATTAGCTCTGAAACATTCATAAACAAAGAAAGAGTCACCTTTGGTAGTAACACTTCTGCAAAGTTACCCTCCAGGTCTATGGCTATTGCTCGACTTCTGAAAGTGAAAAGGATTAAGAGCATCCAAAACAGGAGCATTGTTTGATCTGAGGTTTTTTTGGAGTTTATTTCTAAGAAGTCATGCTACCTGCAGCAAGAGTTACAACACTTAGGACTTCTCAGCATTAGGGCTTCAGAGCAATATGTGAATGCCATGTATTTACATAGCTGCTTCTGAAAGGTAAATCACCTGCATAAGAACTCTCGGATACCCCTTTCCCAGGGAAAGCTCAAACCTCAGATTCTTTTTTTTTCCTTTCTTCACAGAATCAAATTCTGTTCTCTGAAAGGCCGATCCTTATTCAAGCAATAAGGGACCTGAAATTTATCCTTTCTACCATACACAAAATAAGAGGAGGAGATGACTAGAGATTGACAAAAAGACTCAACTTAAAAGATACCATGTTAATAGCATGATCAGTGGTACTATTGAAATACTAAAGAGATGGCTCTAAAGAAGGGAAGAGTCTTAAGGTACTTTCCTAACATTTACATACATAATGCTGACCAGATGTAGAGGAGGGATTTTAGGAGGAAAATGCACGAGGAGAAAGTAGTATCTTATTCCCAGTGCAAAAAAGCATGCACTTACCTTTCCAGTTTAGTTTCTAGTCTTTTTCTGAAGTTCACTTCCTCCAGATACATCTCTTTGTACCTTTCCAGAT
>NW_009909623.1:1548-1943 GCF_000696875.1 Nestor notabilis
TGCTATACTCGTCCCTGGGAGCCTGCCTGTGCCTGAAACAGATAAGGTACTTTCAACCACCACAAAGAAAAAGAGAACTCTCCCTGCTAGTCAATTGCACATACTCAATTTCAGGGGCCTAGCTTTACTCAGTGAGGCAAGTGTGCCTCCTCACTACCATCAGCCATCAAGGCGGAACCCTGGAAATACCACGAGATAATTTTTTTGTTCAGAAAGAACCCCCTCTTAGCATTTTTTTCTTCATCAAAGGTACTCATGAAAGAGCAATGTCTCTGGCATAGAGAAGAGTTCCTGAAAGTTACAATACCCATTCAAGGATGAGCAGCGAGAACAAGACCAGTGTACAGAGATAGTCCCCAAAACGTGCAAACTGGAAATGTACCTTGGGCAAGCTG
>NW_009909624.1:0-216 GCF_000696875.1 Nestor notabilis
ACCCACAGTAACTGCATCCAATATTTTTACGTGGGAACTTTGGGACGATGTGGGGGGTGAAAGTATGGGATGCTTTGACAACAGGGAACGCCGAGGCGCAGCGCATGCTCCCCTGGTGGAGAAGCATTTTTGAGACTTTGAAAGCCCAGGAAGAAAGCCACAAAGACATAGTAGAGAAAGAAGTGGACTCTCCTGCGATACCTCCGCTGACATCGT
>NW_009909624.1:451-754 GCF_000696875.1 Nestor notabilis
AGGTGAGCGGTCGGGGAGGAGATGGGAATCTCACTGTCTAAAGAGGCAGCTGGAGTAAAACTCCTCCAGCTTATTCTGTCTAAGAGAGGGTTATCATATAATGACGGTACTCTGAAAGCCCTGTTAAAATGGGCTTGGGACAGAGATTTAATGCCCGGAGTGGGTGCAGCTTTTGCACTGTCCACCTGGGAAAGCCTTAGAGCCGCCCTGTGGGAAGAGATAAGCCCAGGGTCGAAAGAAGCTTACAAGCTAGCAACACTGTGGCGACTTGTTAAAGAAACTTTTAACAGAAATGAAAAGTGA
>NW_009909625.1:0-63373 GCF_000696875.1 Nestor notabilis
ATATATATAAGCTTTCAAGAAAGTTAGAAATTACCAACAAATTAAATTCTGACAAACTTGATTTAAATTTAAGATGGCCAAATCTGAAGTCGCTTTGGGTATCACTGTAAGCAAATCAGATACGAAAGGCTCCTCTGAATTTCAGATTAAGAATTCACCCTTGGTAACCTATTCCCATACAGCTCGAGGTCCTTCCCTACAGGAAAGCCTCATAGGAAAAAGAAAAAAAAACAGAAGTACTTTTTCCAACTGTCAGTTCAGAAATGAGGCAGACCCTAGGTCTAAAATGACAGCTTGATTCCTCTTCAACTCCAATTTGGCTTGAAGAGCAGTAGTACACCGTAATAAAAGAAGGCACATATTATCAATCTTGAGACCTTCATTGCATCTGCTAAGTATCAATACTGCATGAATGTAAAGTTTCTGAGAATGTAAATAAACATGAGCTGAAGTCCCAGAGTACCTTTTGCTTACACTAAAATAAACAAGTAACATAATTAAGTTCTCAGCCTTGTTTTCAGAAAATAATACATTTTTTCTCCACCCAAAACTTGTTTTCCACATAACTTAAGCACACTTGCATACATTCATGCGTAAGCAAAACCCAAAATACCAGGGTCAGCTTTAAGATAAAAATGATATCAAAATATAGTCCACACAAACTAGAAAGGTCATCTGTTCTCTTCTTGGATGATTTCCGTCACCACTGCAAAATCAATTCAACAGTGTAGTACTGTCTTCCAAATACTGGCTGCTGCTAAGAGTGATTCCATGATCTGATGATTTAATGGATAAGTACTGAATTTTAATACAGCCCAACACAACAGGAATTGAATCAACTTTATCTTACTGAAGCACCATCAATATATCTATTGCTCCATTGTTAAGATGAGTGCACTCAGGCATCTAACTTACTAGGCTGCTTGAATTGCATCAGCTGTAGGAACTATTTGCCATTGTAAACATGTTCTACTGAGTGCTGTAATACAAAAGCAGCTCCAAATGCAGAATAATATAATCAAATGTGAAAGGTATGGAGCCAGTAAATTACCAGTTACACAGATGATCTAATTAAAAATAACTTTGAACCCAATTTTATCATCTTTGGTTAATTTCAGCTCTTACAGCATTACACTTTGTAATGAATTATTATTAATTAAATCATTACAAAGTATTTTTTGTGTGTGAGAAAAATATATATGCTATCACATTAAATTCAACATCGTGTGAAAACAAATACTGCAGCTAAAAATTATTTCTTACAGAAGTCTAAATCCACTCCAGTAATAGGGAATAAACCTTTACAAATCCTAGAGAATCACAATGAAACGTGAAAACAGGAATGCTTTAGAAATCATCAGATCCTCTAAAGCCTTTGCAAGATGTTTAATATATGTATCTAAATGATGGTTGTGATAAACAGCTGAAACTCATTCCTGTATATGCAATATTAGTACACAGACTTGCCAGCAGATGAAATGTGTCTCAGAAATTTTGTAATATGTAATTGTGTAGTACACAGATAGATAATGCTATTTGGAGAAAAATCTATTACTTTCAGTTATTCTGTTTAACAGCAGTTGAGAGTAAAGAGATTTTAGCTATGTGAAACCAACTGCAGGCTCTGGTACATTAATTTCACAGTATACTACCTTCTGGCAGATGTTGACTTTATCATTTGCCAAGTAGAAGGCATCACTCCTAACAAATTCTAGATTTGGATTTCTGAACTGCTTCTGAATTTTTCATCAAAGTTCTAGGAAATTGCAATAACAAAAATACTATTTTCAACTTTAAAAAAAAAAAAATTACATTAATGGTGGTGGTGAGACACTACTACTAGAATCACCAAAATAAAAATCTTATCAACGCTGATCATGTGCCTGACAACACATGACAAAAACCAAAAATACCCCCGTTCACAAGTAATGGATTTAGATAATTCAAGATAATGAAGCTATACGATGAAAACCAGATTACATCAGACTACTTCATGTATGCATCCAAAGCATATCCACTGATATCCACAAGCATTCTCCTTTATTAAATTCCTGTGTTCAATATCACAGTATTGTAACAAAATATTTTATTTAGCTGACTTCCACTAAATTTCATCTTGTGATGACACAAAAGCAGTAAATTTTGGAAGAATTAAAGAAAAGAGTAGCTTAGTAACTGTTGAGAGACAGGGCAGCATTAAGAAAATCGGGCAGCCAAAACAGATCAATTAGAGACAATGTGCTATCAGATTACAAAAATTCTCATGTGAGAAGCCTAAATGATTATTGATTAACTCATTTTATTACTTGCAAAGGTAAAGACAGCTAAGCTAATGCCAAGAGAAAAACCTGCAAAAGAAATACACTTACTTCATGGACAGAAATCATAATGATCAATAAAAAAACATACACAGAATTTAGAAAAAAACAGAACAACCTAAGAGGTAGTTTCCAAAACCAGAACAGAATCCCAAAGCGAAATATTCCGTAGCAGTTAGTCTTAGGAAAGCACTGCGCTAATAAAGTTTTTGTTGCCTTTTCAAATGAGATACATAGCTACCCTCTCTTTTAAATGTTATGCAGATTTATGTACAAATTAAAGGCAGATGGACACCACTTCTAAATCATCTCTTAATCTAAATTTTCACAATTTCAGCACCTAGGCAAATAGTTTTAACAATGCTGTTGATCTTCTCTGGCATGTTTTTACATCCTCTTATTTCTGTTTGCAGTTAAGAGCCTTCAAACAACACATAGAATTTTCTTGGGTTTGTTTTGATTTACCTGAAAGACAGCCAGTGAGTGACAGAAACAGAAACAGTTTCCATGACAACCACATCCTTGGTTGCAAAGGTCTTGGGTCCCTCTTTGTGTGGTTGTTAGCAATGTTGATGTTTCTTCATTAAAGCTTAGCCTAGTGAGACAAAGACAAATCTCTGTTAGGAAAATTAAAAATATCTTGCAATAATATGGTAGACAATTCAAAAGACAAAGCTGGTCTTAGTGCAGTTAAAAGTCTAGTTCCAAAGAATTCAGTATGCACAGGGTCAGGTAGCCTGACAGATACTCACAGGGATCTTGTTTCAGTAGTTACCTGTGTTAATAGCTGAAATAGCTGAAATGTCTGTGGCAATGTTTTATGTATATATGTATATAGATATCAGCCTAAAGCTCTATGTGTATTGAAGCTTTGAATCTCAAAAACCCCAAACTTAGACAGAAGATAGTATACATATTTTTTGCAGCAAACATATTCAAAACATGTAGCTTGGCATGTGTTCATCTTTTCCTGAAAGCAGTATGTTGTTATTTGGTATAAAGCATTTTAAAACCCCAAACCAAATTAATTTGTTCTAGGAAAATTCAAGCATTTTTACTACTTGCAAATTGGGTAGAAATATATTCCAGTTTATTCATTGTGTAAGGATTTGGAAAAAACTCCATTTATACAGAACAGATTATTCCTACTGCTACATCAGAATTTTGTTTCCTATCTCTCCCATGACTTGTATATACATCTTGGCACACTACATCATGATCATTGTGTTACCAGGTATCACTTTAACAATATCGGTAATTTATCACACTGGAACTCAAGAGATTTTGTGTTTAAATGACTGAAAACTCAGTCTGAAATATGAGATGGTTCAGCTGGTTATGTATCTACATGAGTCTACTTGTGGTCTTAAGACCTGAAAATCATCAAGCTGTAAACATAAAGTTGATCTCCAAGACTTAATTAGCCGTATCTGTTCAGGAAACCTTTGAGATCCTCTTTAAACCCAAGGAATCTTCAACCCTTAGAGGCTATGATCCACAACTACAAGAGCAATCCAATGCTTTGCTCAATGAGACAAAGATGACTGCTTTGTTCCCCTATCAAACCCCTTTGAAGGGTAACATGACTACTACAGGTTATCAGTTTAGTTACATGCCATAGTTGCTGGTTTTGGGGTCCTGTCCTATGTATTAGAACAGTTAAGCATGCAGAGGTAAAGCTGAACACAGTTGACTAAAGAAAAAAAATACATAATGTAAGAGTAGGTTCCTGATGGATTATTCCATTTCAACTGCTCTCTGAGCATCTCTAGTTGCAACGTATTTCGACAGCCTTTGCCTCGTATATAGAAAGGCACACACAGTGTGAACACAAGATGACAGCAGCTGTTTATGCTGCTGGTAGTTATTCCTGCAACAGTCTGAAGGTGCAACTTGTCAGCTTTCATTTATTACAACACAGCAGGTACAGTTTTCAACTCAAATAAAAATTCCCATTTAGGATCGTACTTCCTTCCAGATAACTCAGATCAGGCAAGCTTAGTATCAGGTATACACATTAATATAAGCATCTCTGAAAGAGAACATAACAATCTGGTAGTCAAGTGACTTTACACATAGTGCCTGTAGCTCATTTAAAAATCCACAGGAAACCTCCTAAATTAATTATTAATATCAGCTACCTTTATTTTTCACTTCAGCGATAATCTGGTTTCAGTCACTGTGTTCCTTTGGTTAGTGAATTCTCTTGTTCAGCATTCTTTTCTGGCCAGGCCTTTGGGAAATAACTATTTTCATTAATATTTGATTTTTTCCCTTATGGCCATATCCATTAAAGAGGGTAAAGCACAGCTTCTCTCCCTCCCCCCACCTTCTCTCCCCAACTTTATTACTCTCTTCTTTCTCTTTTCCTCACTTTTCTTCAGCTGTTTTTATAATGGTGCAACACAGAAATCATGTTATCTCAGTGATTTCATGTTCCCTCCATGAACAGGGAAAAATATACCAAAGTTTCCAGCAGTGGAGTGTGAGATTGCTGGGTTTAGTATTAGTTTTAGATATTATTGTGCCTGTTGGATCAGACTTTAAAAAAACAATATCAAACAATGCGATTAGTAGAGCAGAAACAGGATGAGGAATAACTGGAGCCAAGCAATGGGAACATCAAAATGCAAGATACACTTATATGCACTTATCATTGTATTCTTGAAACATAATGATTTTAAGATCTCTGGGAAAAAGGGTATCTTTTAAATGAAAGTTTCATTAAAGAAACAGTTATGACAACTTGTGACAAATAAGGAGCTTATAGCTAAATATCTGTAACAGTTTCTACATGACAGCCCTTAACTGTCACCTACATAAAAACTTCAGTCCTGTTGCCCAGGTGTATTAAAATGTAAAAGCAGAGCACAATGACAGGAAGATGCTCTGAATTAACTCCTGAATGTGGGACACTGACCTTCCTATTATGATATTTGTTGCATAAATGTGTTGGCTTATCTCAGTAGGAAAATCAATAGCAAAACAACCTTGGGGGAAACATATCTCTGCATACCTTTTTAAATATCTACCTAGAAAACTTGACTATTATCATAATGAAGGGATCTTGCATCTTTGTGTTTTCAATGTAATTCTTGACTCTCCAGGGATACCTCGCAAACAGTTTACTGGTCATGCAGACAAACAGCATAGCACCATAGTAGGGTTATTGTACATCTAAAGAATGGAGGAGTACAGTTCACATAGTCTGTGAAAAACTGTATATATTGCATATATGGCTATACTACGTGGCATGCAGGATAATCACAAAGGTGCTTTCTAGGAAATAATACAGGCAAGAGCATTAAGTGCTGTATTTAATATAGACACGTAGTCTAATTTCTGCTCTAAATTTAATGAAGGGATGTACATGGGGCTTTACTGTTAATGGCTGTCATCTGATATTTGGATGACTGGCTCTCACTTTCTGAGAATCTCGGGTGATTGCAGACTTCTTTATTGCTTATAGCAAAAAGACTAAAGCTGCACTAAATCAATTAAGAACAGCATCCTCTTTCTTACAGGGAAAAAAAAAAGTGTTATTGTTTTAAAAGCTGTTAATAAATATTCTCTTAGATCTGGTATGAAAGTTCTCATTCCTAAAACTGGCTCACTCTTAAAGAAGCTTAAGGGCATACATATAAACAGTATTCAGTTGTTATTGATTTGAAAATCTTGTTAATTTTCTGGATTTTTTCCCAGCCCTGACAATCTCCATCCCAGAATGAGGAGTATTTTAAAACAAGTGCTTACATTTTAATCCTAAGAATACAGAAAAGAACATACAGTCATGATTTAGGTTGCCCAAGGAAGTTGTGAATGCTCCAACTCTGGAGGCGTTTAAGGCTAGGCTGGACAGAGCCTTGGGCGACATAGTTTAGTGTGTGGTGTCCCTGCTCATGGCAGGGGGGGTGGAACTAGATGATCTTAAGGTCCTTTCCAACCCTAACTATTCTATGATTCTATGATTCTATGATACTCCAATATATATGCCAATGTAGAGGAATACAGCTGAAGATGCTGCTCAAAAGGACTGTAAAATAATTTCAGTTGAACAGTATCTATTTCCCCTCCTCCCAGTACATTGGACCTCCAAAAATCCAGCTGGCTTCTTTGGAACACTTTGTTGGCTTCATTGGTATTCAGTGCAAGAAAAGAAAATGACATTGTCCAGAATATAAAATGTTCTATAGATTTCTTTTGCATAGTGCATGATTTGACAAAGCTTTACAGTCTAGTTTTTAAAAGTAAGGATGGAATGTCTACAATTACTGAGATTTTTTTTCTGGTTTCTTCACAAATTATGCAGATTTAGCAAGCTTTTTTTTTTTTTTAAATAATGTATTTTCCCTGATGGCAATTCGTGAAAATCAATGATGTAAAATAAAGATTAGGTATAGTGAAATAATTTATTTAACAAATTCAACTTCTTTGCAAAGAATTAGCAAAATCCACATGGTACTATCCAGAGTCCTTTCTTTTTCCCAGTATTTCTGCCAAATTGCTTTGAAATTTATTTTAATTCTGTGTATCAGTTGTAGACAACTTATTAAAACATTCACCAGTCAGTATATTTTAAGGAATTGTTTTCGGTGGATATCATCTCATAGTTCTGAATCCCAACAGAATTTTGGAAGAATGCAATGTTGTAATGTACAAGAGACTTGAACTAAATTAAGTAAACCCATCGTCTTTCTAATAACAATATCTATTATCACGACTCTTTTTCTAGCACTTATGATAACTTGATATTCAATCACAAAAAAAAAATGTTTGTTTTTTTTTTTTTTAGTTAAAATAGTTATGAAGTTAAGATTTTTACCACAGATACTCTGATACTGGTATCAAAGTGCTTTCTTCCATTATCACTACCTCATTTCCCTGTTCCATCATATGCATATTTATCAGTTTTGCTCTACCAACATAAAAGGGATGATTACTTAAATCCACATCCTCTCTTAAAGCAGTGTAACATATCTTTATCTCTACAGTGACTATATTGCTTAGAAGAAAGCATGTCACTTGTAGCAAAAAAAAGGAAAGCAATCAACAGTAGATATCTTTTTCCTGTATCAATGTGTAATAGAGGAAAGCTCAAGTCACTGACACTTCAAAGTTTAATTTTTCTTTTCCTTTAGAGACAGAACATGCTCACAGGTAATGAAGAAATAACACCAGTAATAAGCAATTCTGATATTCTACATGGACTTGGAAGATCAGGAACTGAAGTAACTAAGAAATTAATGGAGAGAAAAAGACAGTATATGCTACAAAGAACAGATATGTGGTTTTAGATAATATTTTTACAAAATTCTTATCTTCATATTTAGTAAGTGGAGGATCTTGGTCTAAGTTGCAACTAAACTGCTAGTATAATTCCTCAAGATGGCAAACCTATGAAATCAATAAATGCAATGAGCTATGTATCACTGACTAGGATTTCTATAAAAGGCTTCTGGAAAAAGACAAGAGGTCTAACTCAAAAATCCAGTTTGAAACACTGAAATTAAGCCTTCTATTCAACACCAAAGTCTGGGTTCCTCCCTGCACAACCTTTACTTCAGTCAGGGCTTGGAATACATGAATTGAATTTCCACAGTCAGCAGGTCAGCCCATCTTCCATGCTCCCATGAGACCTGGTAGTACTCATTCCATGGAGAATTAGAGTCTTTAGAAAAGCAAAGGTTCAGATGCTACAAAGTTCATCATGAACAGAGGAGAGAACTTGGCTGCAAATTTTTTTTGCAGAGAGTTGAGAGTTCCCTGATGATATATTTACATATAAAGTTAACTACTAAACCATGATTATGACAGACACTGGTTATACAGAATATAAATAACCCCTATTAAGTTCATGTTTCTGTTTGTTTTCAATAAAGAATTAATTTGCTCAGTCCAGTGTCTTTTTGGCAATACTATTTACAAAATAGTTCAAATTAAATAAAAACATATTAAGTTAATATTTGATAAAAGTCATACCATAGACACTTCTACAATGAAGTATCAGTGGAATTTAATATAGGACAAATGAAAGTGAAATAATATTAAACCAATGTAAACAGCAAGGCATCTTGTAGGACTGATTATCACCCCAAGGGAAGATCATTTATTTTCAAGTTTTAATAACAGTCCAACCTATTGTAAAGAAAATTTAATAAAGCACAAGTTTAGCAGTTTCATAAAACAATTTCTGAGTTGGTTTATGCACACTTAATTTACTGCTAACAATATTAAAAGTTTATTCTGCAAGGGAACCTTTCCTTGTCAGGTTCCTCCTGGCAAGCCACCAGGACTTTCAGTATCTAAATTAATATTTTATAAGGTTTCTTTAATTCATGATGTTAATATAGCTTTCAAAGTTACCAGTCAAGTTCTAGGAAGAACATAGAATGCTACCCTACAAAAGAAGCAAATCGGCTATTTCTGAACTGTGGATCAATCAGAATTTCTAAATTGGTGAATGAATATCTGAACTACTAGTCTGAAAAACAAAACAAAATATTTGATTGCAAATGCTGAATAAGAATCTCAAAATGCCTACAAGTCCATGAGGTTCTGAATTATTCAGATGAAAACTAAACCAGTTTTGAAACCTGTGCACAGTACCCATAAAATAAGAAATTAATATTGTATTAAGCAATATTGATTATTTTCTACTAATTGAATGTATTTGTAAAGACATATTAAAAAAAGTTTTGAACAGATGTGGAATGTCTCTCCTTCCAACATATGCATATCAATCTCATGATGAAAGCAAGGAAATTATAACATTTCAGCCAATTGACTGCATTTTCGTAGTGTTTAGTATTACTTTTTTACCAAATCATCCACTAGTAAGCATAGTGGAGATTAACAAACTAATTTGACCACAAAGGCTGGTTTAATGCTGAATTATTTCAGGCATCATTCAATGTTATTTCCTAGAGGAGCTAGATCCTCTTTGGGATTCCTACTACAAATCAGACATAAAATGTCATCAGCATGCTCAGGGGAACAAGAAGATGGCAGAAATAGTTCTCAGCTTCTCTAAACTAGCAATGGTGAGGTGCTGCTATTTGCCCGCATTTCATAGCATGAAAATATCAGAGTACTGCTCAGGCAAGTCAAGAGTTACAGGATATACCTGTAGGTACTGGATACTTAGAAGGGATACAACCCTGGATTCCTGGCACTCCCAGGCACTAAGGCAGCTCCAACATGCTGCTCCCACTATAAGGAGTGGACATGTTCTCTGGTGAATAAATGCCAACTGAACAGAGCCTTGTGAGAAGGAAAGCAATGGTATTAATTCTGGGTTCTCTTGTGGTTTTTTTCCCCCCATCTATTTGTCAAATAGACTGACAGTTACTAAACTTTAGCTCGCATTTCAGAGAAGCAGCTGCTGGCAATGAAGCAGTTTAAAAAGTCTGGCTTTGGTATGTGAATAAACACTGCAACACAGATTGACCTCATCAGTGTGATTTTCCAGTTTCTTAAAGCCTGGACTGTAAGTAAATAGATTTGCTCACAAGTACCACAGTTAAACTCTCTGGTTTCTTTTATTAACTTCATGAATGGTTATTTCTTCAAATCCCAGAAACCTTTATGACAGTCTTGTAGTTGTGTCAATATTCATCACATGTAAGTACTAGGAAATAAAGAGTAAAGAGAAAAATTGTGTGTAATTTGACACTTTGGAAATTAGCTATGTAAGCTCTCATGTTAGTATATGAAGAGAAACAGACAACTTGAAGGAAAATGCATTCAAACCATTTTTGACAGCTATTTTGGAGTGAAATGAACAACCTTTTTCTTTTTTGCTTTCTGTAATGGAAACCTGATCGCAGCAGAAGCCCAGACAGCTGTCCTAAATTATTCAATTTACTTTCTACACGTCTTTTAACCACCTCCAGGGGTGGTGACTTCACCACTTCTCTGGGTGGCCTGTTCTAAGCAAAACATTCTGCTTTTGAAATATGACGCATCTTTCTGTATTGTTATACTGTTATTTGAGAAAGAATAAAGCACGTGGTGTCCAAGTTGAGATGATCTATGTATACGGACACCATGACAAAGGTACATCACTATTTTACACAGATTTTACATAAGCACAAATGTTTTATTGCTTATGTATTCAGATGAAAGAATTTTCCACAAAAACAAGAAACAAGTCAAAAAGATTACATCTTCAATTCAAGACAGGATAAAAGTCACTTTAAACACTTCTGGAAACAAGTCTTAACAGTGAGTGTATTTTCAAAATATATACCTAATTCAATCTCAAACTATTCAGATTAGTAAGAAAAAAGGAATAAAATATTATTTGCTTTATTTAAATGGTTGGACTAGACTATCACATTAGAATTAATAGTGTCACATCGCAAGCTAGCAATGAACTTAGTTAATATAGAGTAGAAAGACATTATGTTTGGAATTTAGCTGCTAGAGCTAAGATAAAGATGTAGAATTTTAAAATGCATCTGTAAAAACAAAATCGGTTTGGAGAAGATATTTAAAACACTCGGTTGTTTTTCTGAAACAGTTATCACGGTTTAAATGTTAGTAATTTTGTTCTTAGCTGTTTTCCCCTTGAAACACTGCAATACATTTTTAAACTGTCATACTGAAGAATATTAATGATGCAACAAATTGACTGGTTCTACAGAGATGTATCAGGTTTTTTTATGGGCATATTTAATTGCACATGTTTCTTAAGTTTCTAATTACAACCAATACTAAAAGTATCCAGATGCTCGAGGATGCATTTTTATATTTAAACATTCCTCATTATTATTTCTTATATGGCAGATAGTTCACTAAGATGTAATGATAGGATATTAAAGTGGATTAGAAATCTATTATTAAAACAGAAGCTTGTCTTAATAGAAAGGAAAATAAAATAAAGAACTCTTAAGTGGAATAAGTACCTCTTCATTTTCTTTCACAAATCTCATTTTATTATGAGCTAAATGTCAGAGACATAAAAACTTAACTGGTGGCACGATCCAATCAGGAAGGTTTGTATCTGTTATCATAGTGTATTAAACATTTTTTTCCCAAAGATACTAAATAAAGCGAGTAAACTTTACTAAGGGATCAAATTTCAACCACATGTATTTTAGCCTATCTGGGGGTGGACTGTTTATATTTAAGAGTAAGATGTGACTGCAGTCAAATAACATCTCCTCCTGTATTTTAACTCAGTTTTAGGGCTGACACCAATTATGAAATTGTGCTGTCAGGTTACCCCTCTAAGGGCAGTCACACACTTCATGTTTTCAGTGACAAATTGAATTTGACATTTAATTTGAAGCCCAGGATACCATAATGTAGAACCTGCAGTATTAGCGATACAGCAGGAGGGCAGACATCCTGGCTGCCTCTTTTAAATAGTCCTCTCCACATTACCACTGCCTTCATCATTTTCTATGGGGATATTTTTTTTCCTGATCTTTAAAGGAAAATTCCAGGAAATGTTTAGAATCACAGTAGCTCACAACTACAGCATTTCAGGTGCCTTTAGAGATTCAAATAAATTATATACGATAAATTTCACCTATGCATGCTATCCAGACATCCTGTCATTTTTGAGTTTAGAACTATTCTTATGTAGCATAAATCTTAGTAGCTGGTGGTGCTGACACTTTCTCATTTTTTTTTTCCTTTGGAAGACAATTTAATTTTAAAGAAAGTGTGCTAATAGTGGTTGCAAGCTTTTATGGACTGAAGATTCATTTCTTGCACAGATTTTTGTGCAAGTTGGCAGCTCTACCTTTACGCACTTCAGAGTAAAATACCGAAATGTATTATTTTTAAGAAGCAGATAGAATTTCTCTTTGCTTCACAGAATAAACAGATTTGGGGCCAAAAATGTCATAATGTGAAAGTGCAGAGGCTAGTTTGGTACAGATACAGATGGAATTAAAAAAATCAGGATAGTTCCTTGTTCCTGTAAGCTGTAATCATAAAACAGCCATGAATGAAGCTGTGAAATGTGTCCTAGTTCAGAATCAGTCTTGGAGGCACTAGTTGTAGAGTACTACATTAACTCACAGTGGATCTCTCTGTTATGGAACATGTGTACACAAATAAAATCCAGATGAAATAGGAGCATATTTCTCTGGAATTATCCATCCCACTCAACACACTCATATCTAACTCAGCATAACAGTAATTTTGCTTAAACTGGCACTATCTGATCTGTATTAAGGTCTGCAAGACCCAGTTATTTCCTATTTCTTTTCTACTGTTTCTGCATTTTGTGTCAAGTGGCTGCAGTGGTTTTAGTATAATTTTTGTATCATTGGCATCTAAAAATGGAGTTTACTGTCATGAAGATCAATAGCTTTTACACTTCTTTCAGAGAACCCATGTTTCCCTAATTATACCAAAAAGCTGTCACAGTTCCCTGAGGAGAACTGGAAGGGTATGTCCTGATTTTTTCCCTCATTTTTTATTTCTAAAATAGTTTATGAAATTAATTCCTTATATTCCTGGAATAATAGTTTATGGAATAATTTACTTACTTGTTTCCAGAGAGCAATGTCACTGACTGTTGGCAGCACTTAATTCCATTGATCTCCACCAGCTCTTTTCCTATTAGAACTTGCCTTGTAAAAATTTGTCACTTTCTTTTGCTTGAGAATTCCAGCTGGTTGTAGGTTGTACTTAATGACAGAGGAGAATTTCTTTTTTCATTTGTTTTCTCTATTGATATTCATGAAGGCAGAGAATTTAGAATTTAGAAGAAAGAACAAAATATACACAGCTTAAAGTTTTCAGCATGGCATTTTCATAGCTGTGTAAGATGTTTCACTTTGGTAAATTGACCTTGTCTGTAAAATACAAACTAAGGACAACAATTAAGCAAAATGCAGTGAAACACAGTGAAGGATCTATGTACCTTTTGCTGTTAACATGCTGAAATTCTGCTTGTGCATCAGGCAAAAGTCAGCTGGTTAAATACAAGCATGGGGCTACTGGATGCTATGGTACATGCTGGACAAGTGCTGGCAAGTCCTACTAATTACCCAGAGAAAGATCTATCAGGGCAGAGTTTTCAGTCACTTGTTTGACAGGGAGTGAGGTATCAGGCCCATCACTGCACCCACTTAAGATGATTTTTTGTGCTTGTGAAAGGTATGTCAAATGATGCCCACTTTTAAGGTTTAGCCATTTCCTTGCAAGAAACAGAAACCCCTTAGCACAGGTTATATGGGAGCCGAGGTGGAACAAAGGTAGGAATTGAATGTGCTTTTCTTCCCTCACTGATAATTAGTTGGAATCGTGTTTTACAATTCAATTTCTAACCCCTGCTCCTGAACAAGAATAGCTGGATGGCTAACGGACAGAGTGACACATCTGAAAATGAATGCTGTCTCAGGATGCCTTGTCATCTTCCTGCTTTTCACTAGAGGTTTCAGCAGAGGGAGAGAAGATGCCAAGAGGACACGGATTATGTAAAATAAACTCTTAAAAATAGTCTGGTAATGCCCCTTGTTAATCCTAATGTTATACTTTCTGTTCTTCTTGAGTGTTCCCTTAGATTCTACTTATATGAGTTTATCCATTAAAAACTAACATGATCTATCTATACAACTTAGTATTGTGACAGGTCCTACCTTAAAAATATCTGAGCAATTGGAAGGAGAAAATAATACCTGACATATTCACTTCTTTTCTTTCTGTTTTCCACATTATGTTGAAATAGTTGAAAAATAATAAGAGAATGAGGATGTCATTAAGTATGATTGTGTAAATTACTGTGGCAAATGAAGAGGAAGGTATTGTCCTCACTCTGAACATTGTTTCTAGGTGTGAATAGCATTTTACTTGCAGTCTTTCTATTTATGGGACTCCTTGGCCTCATAAGATTATCTATTAAAGGGCCAAATCTTTATATTAATTAAAGTAATAAATGAAATAAATAATTACAATAATTAAATTAATCTGTTTTAAAATTAAACTGATTTTCTAAATTGAACCAGATTTAAACAAGGACAAAGGGACATTAGAAATATGATAATCTTTTGTAGCTAATTATACAGGAAAGCAGTCATGTGTTAGCCTGGCCTAATTCCAGTAACTTGAAAGAGAAAGTCTTTAATTGTAGATCCTTCATTTCAGCACTGGAAGTATAAAATAAGAGATAACCTCCTAACTAATGAAAGTCCAAAGCTAAAAACACATGAAGAGAGTTCAAAACAAATGGGTGGGAAACACTTTATTTATAACAGGTTGTTTGTTTTTTTTTCCAGTAAAGAAGACTTCATAATGCATATAGTGGGGGGAAAAAAACAACTCTGACCTGAAAATACTGCCATTTGTTTCATCATACCTGTTTCCATCTTGTTAGTATTTCGGAAAATTTAGCTCATGGAAGTACAATTGAAAAGAATTTCCATTTCAACTTTACACTTAGATATGCAGGTATATTCGGACAATTTATTCACTAAAGAGGCCGACATTAAGAAACCAAACTAGGCTACGCTCAAAGTGCTTGTAACAGCCATGCAGACATAGAAAAAAGAAAATTAGTTAATACAAACATTACAGCTAAAAGTGGATATTATAATCTGATTTGAGCTTACTTACATAAGCTACAGGGTGGAGAATGTTTCCTAACCACAGAAGACTCATGACCTTCAGAAAAGACACAGTAGACTGATATTATGATGAATTAAATTGATATAATTAATCCATTTAGTAGAATAATTAATTTCCTCACTATAGTCCTTGCTCATAAACAAATTGGGGTGAGTGGGAGTTTGGTAAGCAGAGGCAGCAGCTGAAGAGAAATGTAAAGCCTGGTTTCTTAGCTTTTGTGAGAAGGTGGAAGATGGACGTTCCTTCACATCCATCCACTTTGTGTCAACAAAATTTAGTCTGATTATTCTGATATATGAGGGACAGAGAGAAGGAATCTTCCTCTCTTCCTGATGGTTTGAGGACACTCTAAACATAGCAAAAGTGTCACAATTTCAAGGAGGGTCAGCCAGTATTTTCAGTCTTTCAGAAAAGGCAGGGAGTAAGGAAAACAAAACAACCCTATGAGGTGAATTCAGTGAAGGGGAGACATTATGCAATAAAAGTAATTTAAAGATCAGAGGAGAATGAATGTTTACTTTCATTATTTTTTATTTTAATTTACTGATTTTCTTCAGCTGTTCTTTTACAATGTAAATTGTATGTCACCATCAATGCCCTAGGCCAATGATTAAAGACAGGTCATGGCACTCTGTCCCCAAATAAGTTCTGCTTTCATAGCACAAGCAGATAAAATATTACAAATCTAAAAATAAATCTGCTGTGTCTTCCATTCCTATACACAGCGCTGTAGCACATTTTACCTCTAACTGTCCTTGTCCATTTGCCTCTATAGGCCAATCTTTGCCCTTGTCCATTTGCATATAAAATACTAGAAACTTAATGAAGTATGAGTTGCCTCACTGCTTAGTATCTGCTTTTTTATCCTTCCACAAAGAAAACATAAAATCTGGAGAAATCCTTTTCCCCCTTATGAACACTCAATTTTTGCCATTCTCCATCTCCAATCTAAAAAGACAGAAAGAAATTAAAAAAAGAAAAATAAATCAGTCACACCTCTGTTCTGTGGGCATTTTATCAAAGCCTCCCTCTCAGATGATCAAGGACAGGACTGAAAATTCTTTCTAGCACACTATTTCCTGCTGTTGCCTCAGCTAATTTCTCTTGGCTACTGCTCACTAACAGCAACTCCAAACAACCACTGGCAACAACAGCTTCCAAGCTGACAAAATCAATTTTCATTTTGGACAATATTTATGAAAACAATAATGTCCTTTTTTAACCTTTGTCTGTCAGAGAAAAGGAGATTATTTCATTGTTCATACAATTATAAGGTGGAGTTCTTTTGATAATGTAACAGTAAATGTAAACACATTGTTTCACATATACACTGTAATGTCACAATAATTACAAACGCCTAAAGTGCAGTTTTTTACAGCTTGGTTTATACACTAGTTTAAAATCAGGTACTTATATACATTCATTTAAATCTTACCTTATTGTCTTACACACTGACAAATTTAACTTGGAAAGACTTTTATCAGACCTAAGCATTTCAGATTAATGTCCAGACGACCACCTAATATGATCTTTATAAAAATATTTTATTCATAGAGTTAAAAAAGCTTTTTCTTCTACTTTTACTATTTTTTTACCTAAAAAGTAAAGATAGCAAAACTATTGGGTTTGGATTTATTAATTTTTTTTCAAATTTAGGCTTTTATGGAAAATAAAGCTATCAATGTTATTTTTTTGTATGGTATACCAAGAAGAGCTTTGACACTCATACCAAGAATAGCCTTGAGACTTAAATCCAATTCTTAAAGTTTAGTACATTAATTTCAAAAAATTTGGTGATAAAAAGACTTCCCAGAAATTTTTGCATGGTCCTTTAAAAGTAATTTATGAACTAAACCCCAGTATTTATATGTATAGAGTATGTGCAACACATTCTACCTACTAATCTGAAGTTAAGAGTCAGAAAAGTAAAAATAATTTCTTTTTTTATTAAAAACCAGATAATATTATGTACAAGTAAGAATATCTCTTTTTCTGTATGTCAAGTTACTCATACATTTTACTTTTTTATGGACGAATTTATTGCATAGGTATGTAAACTTAAAATATTGGAAAGATTAAGACAAGCTTAAAGATAAATGATGTATTTGAATACTTAGCTGTACATCAGTGCTTTGGCATATTGAATTGCAAAGTAAACAGTAGGTAATTCAGGAAGGCTTTAGTATGAAAACACAGCCATAAGAAGCAAGAAAACAAGAAATATGTCACTAGAAAAGAAGGAACTTAAAACACAATTACCTGACTTTGAATCTTATGTACCTTTAATAGAGGTTCAAATGAACAGTCATGACCTTCAACTAAGTAAATTCCTCTGTCTACCTGTTCAGCCTTTTTGAAAATGAATGAGACAGAATGAGTTAAAGAGATTGTATCATTCATCTTTCTCCTTCAGGAGCAATATTGATTACAAAAGACAGTCCACAGAAAGTCACTGGACATGCTTATCACTCTGTGGATACACCCCATGACAGTTGTAAACCTGTTGTCATTAAGATTCACACTATTGTTATTTTCCACCTTGTTTGCAAGATAGAAATCTTTTTATGAAACACACAGCTGTTCAAACACAGATTTTCTCTGAGCCCACAATTTTTGGTTGTTATAGTTACTGAAAATAGAATACATGAATTACAGGATACCTAAACCAAAATTCTAGATTCCCTTGGATGGTGCTGTAGTATTTTCATTACTAAGTAAAGACTTTATGTGAATGACGGTGCAAATATTATTTTTCTAGTAGAGTTATTTTTGAATGACTAAGGAGTCGAGCGATCCACCAGTGAAACTGGCAATAGGAAATATCCAGATGATGCTAGTGGAAGAAGAACTGCAATAATTGGAGCAGTACAGTTTTCACCAATCTCAGAAGACATATTGCTGCAACTGCCTTTTTACAATAGAATATGAGGGATTTATAAAGACACTTGTGAAACAACTTCTTTACGGATACAGCTGACATGGACATATTACTGACAACTAGCAAAACAACAGACTGATACTAAAGGTTTGTAAATCTATCTGGAAAAAAGAAACAAACAAACAAAAATCAACAATCTGGATGGTTTTTATGAAAGTTTTTACAGAACAAATAGCCAAAACCCACTGGAGTTCAAAACTAGGAACATCAAACAAACTGCTACAACTAGGAGTCAACAGGAGAAAGAATTAGTATTTTTACATTTAGATCAATGGTGTTTTCATATTACTTTTCCTTAAAGAAAATTAGTTCCCGATTACTGAAAGGTTTTTTTTAAAAAAAAAAGAACAATGAAAACATTTCAGATTGTCACTGTTGAAGGTTATTGAAACTAACGAAATTCTTATCATAAAAGTTTGGGATTTTATTAATCTTCTGAATCATTACATTTTACTGCATTCACAGTAAAATACCTACATATCTACCATTTAAGAATCAGCAGTTGTGTTCTTTGTGTTGTTAGGATGCCAACTGCCAAGATTAAAAATGTGTCCAAAAAATGTAATCATTTATTTTGTCTTATTTCTAAATATTGTAAAACAGAACCATGTTAGAATACCACGTTTCCCGGAAAGGCAAGATGGATATAGTAGAAGCTGCAGAACAGATTATGAACTAGAGTTTCCAACGAGTGTGAAAATATATGTTTGATAATAACCAACCAAACTTTCCTCATTAATTAGTTCATTCTTTTTTCTTGTCAACATCACATGTTCAGTTCTCCAATACTTATGACATATGCATGCTCTGCAAGGGCTATGGGTTTTATTATCAGTATTATTCGAGATGCAGAAATCCCCAGAGAAAGTGCTGAATAGTTGACTGGTTGTTGCTGAGAGTTAAATGATAAGGAAAATAAAAATTTCTTTCAGATTACTAGTATAAATACTCCTTGCCAACAATTGTCAGCAATAGACTGCAGAAGGAAAGCTTAATTTTGCTCTTCCTTTTGGAATGTCTGTCAGCTAAAAAGGTCAGCTGAACAGAAAACTAAAGTTATCCTTCTGAATTTATTTGCAAACTCATAATAAGCAAAAAGTCACATACTTTCCTGCTGCATTCTGCATCAGCTTTTATTTTTAAGTGATTTCTAAAGTTATATTAACTTTTTGATATAAAGCAAATTATATGAAGATATTTATGTTCCTTCAAACCATTTTTATGTTGCACAAGAGTCATATTGTTCCCTAAGAAAGGAGAGAATTTAGAATTTCAGCTAGACTGATATCAAACACATTTCAAGCAATAAAATGAATTGTATGAATCATAAGTTTTATGCCATTCAAGATTATCTTAACTGTAGGCAGAGGCAATGCTCCCCTGGAAACATTAAATTTAAGTGATGTAGTCATGCAAGCAATTGGAATCACAGACAGTTGTCATGTGCAACTGACAAGCACTTTGTGTCAGCACAATGAGCAAGATGCCTGGTAGTATATCAAAACATTGTCCAATGTATACAGAAGTCCTGTATCATAAATGTGCAGAGCAGCAATTTTTCAAACATGGCATTACAAGGCACATAACATGCTCTAAATGGATTGCAGTCCATGATGAGGGTTTGCATGTGTGTTTAGTAAAGGAATAACACAGTTACCTAATTTGTAATGCACAGTAAGAGATGGCACATAATAAGAGAACACAGGATGTATGCCTATAAATATGTAAAAGACCTGAATGTCATAGAGTCTGATTTTTGGGTCATTCATTTAATGCAACTTTAAAAGCTTAAAGCCATGGTTCTATCAAATTAAAGCCTTATCTTCCTAAAAAGAGAGATTTCTATAGTGATTTATAAAAGACGCAGAAAAAAGTCACAACGAATTAATGAAGAAACTATTTCCAAAGAAATTATTAGTTTTGTCTTGATATTTTAAATCTTGAATTACTTCTCTCATGGATGGTTGTATAGCCTCCCAATAATTTTGTATTTGCACTGTGATCCAGTGATACGGGCTAGCAAATTCAAATACTGGTAGTGGCACAATGTTACAGCAAGAACTTCATAATGAGGTTGGATCTTGAGTAAATACCCCTACCCTTTCATAGGTTTCCGATGTGGAAGTCTTAACATTTAAAATTACTCCTCAGGCAACTTCCACTGTTATCACTATATAGTGGTTTTTGAAAAGGATAACCTAATTTTTCTATCCACAATTTTGTGTCTGACAGGCAGTCACACGATTAATCCATTGTACCTTGTATGAACTTTCCTCAAACTGTATGTAATTGAATTCTTGATCTGAAATGAGAACTCCCAATGAAATTGCATAGATCAGACAGAATTCAAAAACAGATTTGACATACTTTATCCTGTAGGTTTTGGTTCCCTCTACAGTATACCGAAGGATCAATTCTCACTTGCCCTTCTGCAGCAGCTCAGAGAAGGCTGGAGGTGAGCTGAGGCAGAACAAAAGAGTTGAGTGCTAATGTCAGGTTTTGCAGACACCCTCCTTTTCTGAAGGACTGCTAGTAGGTAACACTGAAAGCTGTTACAGCAAAAGGTATGGAAATAGCTAACTCGAGGAAATTCCAGTGAGCAGGAACAGGATTTCCTCATGCTTTTTTTTTCAGCCTCTTACACAGTAAAATTCAAACAGCAACATATAGAGCATTGATTGCTTTTCCTTGAAACTGTCCACTGCTTCAGATCTGAAATTTCTATGTCTAAGACTTGCATTAAAGATCAGACCTAGTCTTTATTATTCACCCATCAGACTGTGATGGGAAGCAAATTACTTTGAGTCTTCTAGAATTTTTTTTGACTTTTAGAAGTAGCAGAATGGTAGTTCTGCTTTAAAAACTGTACTTGTCTCAGCAAAGGGCTTTCAGAGGTGCCATGAGGAATGCTTTTACTTTCATCACTGAGACATGGAAAAACATTTGGAAAGTTCTCTAAGTGACTCACACGGCTTATTGCCTACAGCATCTGCAAAGGAGTTGATAAGAACAATGCCTAAGTTAAATTGGCACTACTGTATCTGAGAGGTTTTCCTGAGTTGCACATGGTTAACAAGCAGCCTGACAAAGTCGGAGCACAAATGTCTTTCTTCTGTGTGGCAGGGACGGAGAACGTTTCTTCTGACTGGCATCAGTCCAAATATTAATTACTTCCGGAGAATAACTTCATGATTGTGATAGGTTCAATGCACAAAACCTATCCTGCAATTTACGATTTTGGGAGGGAGAGGGATACTGGGGTAAAAATTGATCAAGCAACATCTACAGAAACTCATATGTGCTTTCTCACCTGTTTATAGAGCTGTAAATCTCTTTTTAAGCATGTATGCAATTACCCACCCCCCAAAACCCCCCAATCTCTATGACGGATATCCAGTCCCCAAATATTGTAACTTTATCTTGTACATGGAAAAAAATATCAAATAGTTGTACTACACTGCCAATCTTAACACTACACTTTTTGGTCTCTTAAGGGGAATTGAGGGTATAAATCATGTATGATTTGGCCTCCTCCAAAACTTACTGTTTCTCTAAGTGACTTCATAGTATTAGACTGTAGGACTCAAGATAATAAAGAATGCTAGTTTATATTGAAACAATTTCTTTCAATTAAGCGAAAGGGCAAACAGTTCAGAGTACATACCATCATGACTAGATGTTTTCTGTAAAGGGCTATGATTAAGAACTAAAAATCTTTCATTTTTAGTTGCACTTTACAATCTGGTGTAATAGAAATGTATAATGGAAATAAAATTCCTTTAATTGCTTAGGTTAGTCTATATGTTTACTGTTTTTTCCTATAAGTCAGTTGTAGGTACTGACCCATGGAATTAACTGCCATGGAAAATGAGGTAATGCCATACATATCAAGTCCTCATAAAAGTAAAGCTAAAGAGTAAATCACTGAAACATTTCTAAGAAGAGAGAATAATTAACCAAACCTTAGAAGAGTTAACACTATGCTATTATTGCTTTCATGTCTAAAGATAAAAGAACTGTTTCCTTTTCACATCCGCCTCCTGCAGATTTGTTTTCTTTTTCAAGCTGAAATGAAAGTTGACAGTGTTAAACTTACAAATCGACTAATGTATGCATATGATTGCTGTTCTAAGTGTGACTTTGGCCCTTAAATATCTGTAGGTTTTCCAAGATGTTAATGTTTTTAAAATTTTCCTACTGATCAAAAATTATTTCTGGAAGGAACCCAATATGTATTTTAGTGATGAATGAACAGAATTCAACTGGGAAATGACAGAACTTCCTGAATTTTATCCAAAAGCACCTTCCTGAGAATTGAACTGATTTCCTTTCATAAAAGACTAGCTGACAGTCAACTTCATCAAAATATTTGATTAATAGTAAAAAATATTCATGCACAGCATTTTTGTAATAACTACCTGAAAGTAAATAAAGATGAATATTTTCAGCTACCTCAAAGAAGCATTGGGCTATATTTATTTGATAACTGTCTGAAAGAAATAATGTACAATACAAAATCCATGTTACATGCATTGGTTTAGGATTTGTGTTCTTGCTTTATGGGAATGGGAAATTACTGCTAGGACTACAAAGATGGTGTCATTCTTGACAGTTTCTACAAGCTAGTCAAAAAAGAACTGTCCACCTACCTGCCAGCTTGTTATTTAAACACTTAAAATTAATTCCCTTTCTTTACTGTTGCAGAACAGTTGCTTCAGAGACTAAATCTTTCCTTAGATGTAAATGACAACTTTAGGAAACAAGGTAATGTTTGCCTTAAAGAAGATTCAGAATTCGTGCTAGAACTAGGCACCACAAAACCATTATGAAACCACCCCAATGAATTTGGGTCTATTACTACAGGATTTTCAGAGTTGAAGCATATACTAAGAGAATGGTTTTAGTTCATGGAACACAAAAATTTTGTAATTTATAATGAATAAAATCTTCAAATTACCTAGCAGGAATTCTACTAACAAGAATAGAACATGGCATTGTTCAGTATTACAAACGAAGCAATACTTAAGGTGAGTAATTTCTGTCTGTTAGACCATGAATAGAATCACAGAATCACCGATTCACAGGATGGTTGCGGTTGGAAGAGACTTTTTAGGTCATGTAGTCCCATCTCCCTGCTCAAGCAGGGTCACCTAGAGCACATTTCTCAGGATTTAGTACAGATGGCTCCTGAGTATCTCCAGGGAAGGAGACTCCACAACTTCTCTGGGCAACCTATTCCAATGCTTAGTCACCTTCACAGTAAAGAAGTTCTTCCTCATGTTCAGGTGCAACACCCTGTTTTAGGTTGTGCTTGCTGCCTCTCATCCTATCACCTGGCACCATCAGAAAGAGCCCCATCCTCTTGACAGCCTTCCTTCAGATACTTAAACACATTGATCAGATCTCCCTTGAGCCTTCTCTTCTCCAGGCTGAACAGGTCCAGCTCCCTCAGCCTTTCCTCATCTAAGAGATGCTCCAAACCCTTAGTCATTCTAGTAACCCTTCACTGGACTTGCTCCAGAAGCTCCATGTCTCTCTTGTACTGGGGAAGCCCAGAACTGGACACAGTACTCTAGGTGAGGCCTCACCAGAGCTGAGTAAAGAGGGAGGACTACCTCCCTCGAGCTGCTGGCAATGTTCTTCCTAAGACAGCCCAGGATACTATTCGCCTTCCTGGCCACAAATGCACATTGCTGGATGGAATACCTCAGAAAGATTTTACAGGATTAGATACGACAACTGTCATGGTTTAAGCCCAGCCAGCAACAGAGAACCATGCAGCTGTTTCCTCACACAAACTTCCCATTAGCAGGGGAACCCAAAAAAAGGTAAAACCCGTGGGTTGAGATAAAGATAGTTTAATAACTGAAATATAATGTAATATAATAATGATCATAATGAAAAGGGAGACAACAAAAGAGAGAAAAATAAAGCCCAAAAAAGACAAGTGATGCACAATGCAATTGCTCACCACCTACTGACCAATGCTGAAGCTCATCCCTAAGCAGCGATCGGTCCCTTCCAGATAACTCTCCCCAGTTTATATACTGGACATGGTGCGCTGTGGTATGGAATACCCCTTTGGCTAGTTTGGGTCAGGTGTCCTTTCTCTGCTCTGTCCTGGTTTCTTGTGCCCCTCCTCTTTGGCAGAGCATGAGATTGAAAAGTCCTTGATCAGGGTGAATGCTCCTTAGGAACAACTAAGTATCAGTGTGTTACCAGTATTGTTCCCAGACTAAATCCAAACTACAGAAAATTAACTCTATCCCAGCTGGAAACAGGACAGAACTTTGTAATAAACATTTTAAAGTAGTTATAACTGAAAGTTGAAAATGTAGCATCCTTTTATCACAGGATAAGACACACCTGGCTAGAGCTGCTAATATGTGGCAAACTGTCATCTTTCAGTGGCAGAGGTTTTCTTTAAAACATAATCTAAGATGCCTCTCAGATATTAAGTCCATGTAAGAATGGAAAAAAGTCACATTGCTTTCAGATAAATACAAATACAAATATTATTAGAATAAAAAAAAATATAGAACTTAATAACAAAGACATGCTTTGCAGTGTTTTGTAGTGAAATTACTTTTTCTCAATGTATTTCAAAATGTGATTATTATTAAACTTAACACATCTAAGATATTATTACCATGCTAAACTAAAAATGTCTTAGACTAATAGTCTAAGAACTTCCTTGAGGTCTGTGCTAGAAATATAAATTTAGGAATTGTGTTTTGGATAGGGATCTATCAAACAACAGCCTAGAAACACAGCATTGCTGCCTCTACATAAAATATGTCTCCACAGGCAGGTGATGATGGATAGGAATTTAGTCTATGCATGCCAAGCAGAGAAGTTGCACGAACTTATGGCTTCTAGGCTAGAGTCAACTCATGAGTTTGTATTTATCTAAATATATCCATAGGTATACTACAAGTGGGATTACAGATGGCACCTGCAAGTTAATATCAGAGTAGGTATTTTTTACTGGGAGTATAGCTAGCCATGTAAAACTGTGTGGCTTGCTCTGGGGACTTCATATTATTACATAGGAAACCTATGAATGAGCTTCTGCTCTGCAGGTCATTGTACTGTATTGGTCTAGTTTTACTGTACTTAAAGTTGTCATTTCCAATGTTGTTATCTCACTACAGATGTGAGAGAAACATGTGCATGAAATTCTGCAATATCTTTATGAAACACATCACAGCTAGGAAAAATAGCTCTGGAAAATGTCATTTTAGTTCCCTGAGTCACCACCTCCAGATTCTAAACACAGATGTATAAACATGAAAACTTAATAATTTTATCTTCTAATGTATCTTACAGATGTACAACGTAACATGAAATAATTCCAAAGTCCCTCGTCAGACAGGTAGTGCCACATAACTTGTCTCTATATCCAGACATTTAAGCTTGCCACTTCCCTCACAGAAGTTTTTCACATTGCACACCATATTATGCTATCAATATAGACCTGTGTCACAAAGAAATGTTTGTGGAGGCAGTGCCTTAGAAGAAGAGGAAACATAAGAAAGAATCAATATGAAACCAAAATCAATAAAACAAATCTAGACCCACAGTATTGTTCATCCTATTCCTGCTTATATTTTATTTACCAAGCCCTCAGCAGTATTTTACTGTAAATTATTTTTCTGCAATTGCTCCAGTGGACTACATGAAGTGTTCCAGAAACTAGATCTAGCTCCAAAACTTGAAGGGTATATGTGTCTTGCTTCTTCACTGGTTGGGGTGTGTGTGTGTGGTACGCAGAAGGGAAGAATATGAAAGAAAGTATTACAGCAGAGAATCTGAAAGTAGTTAATAGTCTGTATCTTGTGGGAATTGTATTTATCCTAGCAAGGATTTACCAAAGGGTGTGTCAAAAAAGGGATAATTCCATCTCTTGCTGACATGACCCATTGTGACACATATGCTTACACAAACACAGTGACTTTGCACTCATGACACTACAGAAAGGCTTGTGCTGTGGATTTGCACTAAATGTCTTTGAATTTAGTTCATATAAACTTTGTGGACTGCTGCTTAAAATAATGGTCAAGCAATGCACTGCAGTTCTTGAAATGGTAGCCATGTGGGCTAGGCAGCAGTGTGATGTGATATGCAGAGTGATGAGTAGCCACATTTGAGAATGCTACTTGTATGGGGTTTACATGGCAGGGCTTTTTTAGCTGGGGCATTGCAGGTGTGGCTTCTGTGAGAAGATGCCAGAAGCTGTCTCCATGTTGAACATACCAAGTTCCAGACAGCTCCAAGATGTCCAGTGGACCTGCTGCTGGCTAAAGGTGACACTGGTGGTGCCTCTGTGATAACTTAAGAAAGGGTAAAAAACATTGTGTAGCAGCATCTGGGAGAGAGGAGTGAGAATATGTGAGAGAAAAATCCCTGCCGGTACAAAGGTCAGTGGAGAAAGAGGAGGAGGTGCTCCAGGCACTAGAGCAGAGATTCCCCTGCAGCCCATGGTGCAGCCCATGGTGAGGCAGGCTGTGCCCCTGCAGCCCATGGAGGACCCCAATACCACAGCAAGGGGATGCACAAAGGAGGCTGTGACCCTGTGAGAAGCTCACACTGGAGCAGGTTTGCTGCAGGACTTGTGACCCCAGGGATGACCCACACTGGAGCAGTCTGTTCCTGAAGGATTGCACCCCATGGAAGGGACCTACACTGGAGCAGTTAATGAAGCACTGTAGCCCATGGGAAGGACTCCCACTAGAGAAGTTCATGGAGGACTGTCTCCTGTAGGAGGGACCCCAGGCTGGAGCAGGAGAAGAGTGTGAGGAGTCCTCCCTGAGGAGGAAGGAGCAGCAGAGGCTATGTGTGATGAACTGACCACAATCCCTGTTCCTCAACCCCCTGCACTGCTGGAGGGGAGAGGTAGAAAAAATTGTGAGTCAAGTAGAGCTTGGGCAGAAGGGAAGAGTGGGGGAAGGTGTTTTTAGGTTTGGTCTTATTTCTCATTATCCTACTCACTTATTAATTGGCAATAAATGAAATTAATTTTTCCCCAAGTCCAGTCTGTCTTGTCCATGACCAGAATTTGTAAGTGATCCCTCCCTGTCTTTATCTTGACACATGAGATCTTCATTTTATTTTGTCTCCCCCATCTTGTTGAGAAGGGGGAGTGATAGAGTGGTTTGGTGAGCACCTAGTGGCCAGCAAAGGTCTACCCACCATATTTGCAAATTAATTATATATGAAAATGCGGATGAATGCTAATGAAAAAAAAATCAATAAACTGCTCCTCCATGAGGATTACAAACAGTGTGCTTCCTATGAATGACAATTGCTTTAATTAAAAAAATTGCAAGTAAGTAAATAAGTCTAAGCATGGATGAAGATGAAGACAAAACCAGGGCAGAAAGTCATGGAATAGAAGAAACTAAAATATATGTACTTCTGTATGACCTGGAAGTTTTCCTCAGTTTTTCATCTCAAAGAGTAATCAACAGCAGAAGCTGAAGGAGGGCTTAAGAGCAGGGTGTTGGTATGAAAAATTAAGGTAATGGTTGTCTTCTTCAAGCAACAAACAGTACTAAGTTTCTGAGCATCAGGGTAGGTGACTAAGGAGAATATCTAAAAGACACTTAACTTGGACATGGCACAGGTCAAAAACAGGATCGAGACCAAAATATACCAGAACTAGGCGTATACTGAAACTTAAAGAAAATTAATGAGTCACCTCTACTGATCTCTGGAGGAGGCGCTCTTAAGAGCATATTCCTGTAGCATAAGTTGATGCTTTCTAGATATACTTTTCTAGCTATACTTACTCTGTTCTGCAGACATCCCTAGAATCAATGGCAACTCCCATATTTTGATTTTAAAACATGCATAAGATTTCACCACCACAAAAGCCACTTGCTTTAATGTGTAGGAAGCGTAGCTGTCTAGAATAATAGAGATCTGTGCTTGTCTCCTGATGTACAAAAATAACATGAGAGTAAAAGGATTAAGTCACCAACACGAATCACCAGTATTTTTGGCATGACATTTCAGGCTAAAATTAATTTTATTAAAAAAAACCCAAAACAAATCACCCAAACACTCCCCCTTATCAGGTCTGTTTTTGAAATAGGCATCTGAAGACAGCTCATGTCAAGTTTTCAGTCAAATCCCTGCCTAAAGTGACACAGAGTTTTAGCTTACTTTTCACAGTCAGCTTTAGCTTGCAAACACTAGCCAAAATAGCCTTTACATGTAGGAGGCATGTACTTTAAGGTAACAATGCATGCTTGATGCTTGAAAAGTGTTACAGGATAGTGGCTACATACAGGAGAAAATAAACTTGTTACCTGCCACTCTAAAGTGATCTATTCCCTACTTACGTGCTCTAAGGCCACAATGAGCCAAATTTATCCTTGGGAGAACAATGAATATTTACTTCACTACAATAAATCAATCCCAAAAGCCAATGAAATACACTAGTATGAATTTCTCATACAATCTGCTTGGTCTGCTTACTAACTGCAAAATTTTCAGCAGCTCTAGCACTAGATTACTGGGATCTTGTAAGTCAGATCTGACTCCTCTTGTCTGTACATCTACCTGAAGTGTAGCTGTTGCATCAAAGAGTCTACAACTTTCCCTTCCTTTACAGTTAACATCTTTTTTTTACATGAGCATGAACCTCAATATTGTGTGCATGTCCCATACATTCAGTTTGGAAATCATGCTTAAGATGATTTTTTTTTCATCAAATTCTACCTGATTAGGTATAAAAAAAACCTTTAAGACCCATTCACATCCACTGGTTTCTTTTACTACCTCTGTTACTCTTTCTTCAGTGCTCAGTCTTTCACATTTGAAAGGCTCAAAGGCTACACAGCTACATCAAATGTTACAGGAATTTTCTCCAGACTTAACAATATGATCAGCTTCAGTCCCACATCCATTTGCAATCTTCATTTCTCAACTGAAAGCACTGAAACCACGTAGCTATCACTACTGACATCTCTCCATCTGCCCTGAGATAAAAGGAAAAATATCCTTGAGATGAACTCATTGCAAGCTTTATACACCTCATCTTTTGAAGTTATCATCCAATTCATTTATACTAGAACTACCAATTAACTGCTAGTTCCCCCACTGGTTCTGCCTATATCCATGCCTAATGATATCACTAAACATTGCCTCTCTTTTCTGTAGAAACTGTGGCTCTGATTCCTTGGGTAAATAGGTTTTCTAAACTGAGACATGTTAAAGTATCTTCCTTTAGGATTAAAAAAAAATAATAATTGCATTTTTTTTTCCCTGTGCTTACCACTAGGCTTCTTAACCCATATTAATTTTGTTCCAAAGCAAGAATTCTGAACACAGTTCATTTTTCTTTTATCTCTATCTTTTCTGGAAAGTGTGCTTACTGCCACCTCTATTATATTGCTGAACTCAGTCCCTACTTTCATGATGACTTTTAGTTGTCATTCTTATTGTTTCCTACTGTAGTACTGCAGCCATTGCATTATTTCTGTTTTCCATGTATCCCTACTTCAGGGAACAACAAAATGATGCATCCTGATTATCATTCTACTCCAAGGCAGTATCAACCTCTTGAAAGAAATGAGGCAAAAGTAAAAAAAATAAATAACTATGGAATAGGTAAATGACAACTAAAGAGGAATATATTAAATAACAAATAATTTAAAAGTTGTAGATAAAGGTCTTGAGTTAAGAAACTGTCCATTCATTATTATTGTTGACAGAGTATAATATGCAAGCTAAATATCATGAAAATGAGATTTCAGAATGTCATCTGACTCCACTGCTTTTTAAAACGCATTTGAAAATTACTACTTTGTGCATTTAGGTATAAGACACTCCATTTACCTTCTTATGTTTATATTCATGACTATCTGAGGCAAACCAATTTAGGGAAGATTTAAGTAAAATGGGTTTCAACATAATCTTTAAGAGCCCTGAATCAAGCAATTCTTTTAGGAAGACACTTAGGAAGCCAAACAGCATATTAAGCATATTTAAAAAGCATCCAAGCAGCAAAAAAATATTTCAGTCCAGCTAGAAGGACGTATATAACTTTTTCATTACTGTCAATTTATAGATTTATAATTAAGAGATAGAATTATTCCATTGACTATCCGGATTAGCTATAGTTCATCAAAGAGCAGCTGCTATTCAAAATGCCTTCTTCAGACATCCTGTTGAAACAGAGTACTGCTGAATACTAAGGTGTCATAGAAGCTCAGAGTCCTGCAGAAGGCACAGTCCCAGGGCCGATCAAAGCACAGTCACTCAAAGCTAAACAAAAGGAAATATCAAGCAGAGAGGTACCTCTGGATTCTCATTTTGTGCTGATATTTATGCATGGCACTCAAAATTATGTGTCTCTCCACGCAAATTTGGGATGCTGAATACTTTCAAAGTATCCTAAGTATCCCCTCCCCCCAAAACTTCACTATGTTTAGGAGCATCAAGGTGTGGAAGTGTCTGGGTTTTCCATTTATCGTTAAAACAACAGTAGAGAATGTCATAGAATAATAGAATCAACCAGACTGGAAAAGACCTTTAAGATCAAGTCCAACCATTACACCAGGACTGCCAAGACCACCACTGAACCATGTCACTGAGGGCCTCATCTAAAAGGTTTCTGAACACTTCCAGGGACAGTGATTCCACTATCTCTCTGGGCAGCCTGTTCCAATGCCTGATCACCCTCTCTGTGAAGAAATTTTTCCTAATATCCAATCTATCTAAACCTCCCCTGGTGAAACTTGAGCACATTTCCTCTTGTCCTGCCACTAGTTAGTTGGGAGAAGAGACCAACTCCCACCTCACTACAACCTCCTTTCAGGTAGCTGTAGAGAGTGATAAGGTCCTCTCCTCTCCAGATCAAACACCCCTAGTTCCCTCAGTCGTTCCTTATAAGACTTATTCTCCAGACCCTTCACCAGCTTTGTTGGACCTGCTCCAGCACCTCAATGTCTCTCCTGTAGCGAGGCGCCCAGAACTGAACACAGGATTTGAGGTGTGGCCTCACCTGTCGCCCCAGGTACAGGGGGACGATCACTTCCCTGGACCTACTAGTCACACCATTGCTGATAGACGCCGGATGCTGCTGGCTTTCTTGGCTGCCTGGGCACAAGCTGGCTTATGTTCACTGGCTGTCAACCAGCACCCTCCCCACAGCACCCTCAGGTCCTTTTCCGCTTAGCAACTTTCCAGCCACTTTTCCCCAGGCCTGTAGTGTTGCATGGGGTTGTTGTCGCTCAAATGCAGGACCCAGCACTTTGCCTTGTGGAACCTCATACCACTGGCCACAGCCCATCAATCCAGCCTGTCCAGATCCCTCTGCAGAGCCTTCTTACCCTCCAGCAGATCAACACTCCCACCCAACTTGGTGTCATCTAAAAATTTACTGAGGGTGCACTCAATACCCTCATCCAGATCACCAATGAAGATATTAAACAATACCAGCCCTAACGCCAACCTCTGAGGGACATCAGTAGTGACCAGTCACCAACTAGATGTGATACCATTTACCACTGCTTTTTGGGCTTGGCCACCCCATGGGTTATTCTTTCCAACCTTAGTTCAACTTGGAAAACTCAGTGCCGTGTTTCCCAGTTTCCAGCTGCTAAAATGCCAGAACACAGTAGAGCACACGATTCTCATTTCTTTTGCAGAAGCAGTTCTGCAATACAAGCTTATGAGACTGGACAGAAACAAAAAAAAAAAAAGAGTTTTCCCATCACTGGCAAACCTGCATTCCAGTTCCTGGTCTATAAATTGTTTCTAGGTTGAACTCAATGGATGTTTAATACAAAAATATTCTAGTAATCTGAAGTGCAGAAATGGGGAATGAAATCTCACTGCAAAGAGATGTAACAGGAGAAGCTCATGTTCAGCTCTGTATTTAATGACAGAAGGGGAGCGTACCAAGGTGTTATCAAGAGTAATGACCAGTTCTGAGTTGTGGTTAAAGACAGTTGTCTGAGAGAAAGGAGAACTGCAGCTTAAAAACAAATAAACAAACAAAAATATTTAGCAGATGTCACTATGGTCTTGAAAGCTGTTTTGAACTGAATTTTGTCCATGAGTTTCAGAACGTCTGCTGCATACAGGACAACCAGGTCTTTTACAATTTTTTAGGTCACAACAATCATTTCTTAGATAATTTTCTATAGAAACTGAAAGGTAAATGCTAAAGAAGCACCAAAGTCCAATACGTGATGGCTTTTCACTTCAAATAAGCTTTCTGACCTGCTCTTGAGTTTAAGCACCTAAATTGTCTAAATCCTGTAAGTCCCACATAGGCGCTACAGCAGGCAGCCTGTTCTTACACTACAGCTTATTCTGCTTCTTCTTCTCCTCTCCTGGATTATTCAGCTAAAATAGACCTTTCTAAGGATAAACCTGTTTTTATGAATTTACTGATACCAATCCAAATATTTCTTTTATATATATATATACACCATTTAAAATAACCAATGATGCATACTGAGTTCTTTTTCTAGCATTCCTTACAGAAAACAGTTATGTTATATTCTATGTAACATTTGATATGGTAGAACATAAATTTCACATTATGCAACCACAAAAATGCAAACTGTTTCAGTGCTGCTTTCTTAAGACCGTATTTTTAAATAGACATCTAAAGCCAATTTTTGTAACATTTTCCTTTTGGAAACGAAACAATAGGCTTTGTGAAAATTTGGTGAGATTTTGTTTATTATCTTTTGTAAAAACTAAACCATGCAATCTGTATTCAAATTTAGTCCAACTGACAAAGTCTTTGTGCTTTGAATAATTGGATATTATAATATATTGAGGGTGGTGTCTTTGTTTTGGTTTTTGTGAAGAAATGCAATTACTTTTACAATATACTATAGACTAGTAAATGGCTTGGAGCTACAGACAGTTTCATGTTATCCTAATAAACCAAGTTTTAGATGTGATAACATTTTTAGCTCATTCATTTTCTTATAAAAGCAGAGACATTTTATTTAACAGGATTGGTGCTGGTTTGCTACCCAGTCTCATTTACTGCTTTGATTTCTGCCCTCAAGTCTTGTTTTTCTTACTGGCCTCAGCCTCATGCAAGGTTCAGTCATTCTCAAAGGATCTATCTTGTGACCCACAGATCTTAGTTTTCCCTTTTGCCCTTACTTCCTTGAATTGAATCACCATGTCCTCCCTTTGTAGAGACAGAAGGCTGTGTAGTGCACACTAGGAAATCAGCAGAAGAGAAACTCAAGCCTACTGTATAAAAAGGATTCTTACTCCTTCTGTGGGATTCTGTAGTTGCTAACATGAATCTTTCTCTTATCCTGAAGTAAAACAGCTTCATTGAGCTTTTGCTAGCTCATAAAGGTGATAAACCTCTTTCTCTGGAAATCTGTCCATCAACAGTCATTGTTCAAAAACTATGTCTGTTCCCTATCCTCCATTCTGGAATGCTATCTTACAAGGCACCCTTTCTCACGGTAAAGTTAATCCCTGGAGGCAAGAATAAAGTTGTACACTGTATGATGTAGCAACAGCCAAGTACTTCAGTTGAACAGTGATACAGGAAGGAGCATGTTGCATAGGAGCCAAATCCAGCCAAGAGCTTCATCACCCCATCTCCATCTGCAAGTGTGTGAAAAACCCTGGTGAAGGAATGAAGGACCAACTTGGTCACAGGAGAGCAGAAGCTGGACAGCTACAGGGTGACATAATCTAGTGAGACAAGAAAATTTATCACTACAGTTCAGAGCAGTCCCTGCCATGAACCAATATGTTGCTTTTCCCAGTCTCTGCCTATTTTGCCTTCAGTGTTCTCCGTTATTTCCAGTTCCACTTTCTTTCTACACTTTCTCTTTTACCCTTCAGTCTTTCCCAGCTCTTTTTCCTTAACTCTTACCTCAGGGTACAATCTATTATCTTAAAATACCATCTCTTATCCTATTACTTAAAGAGGCTTCTTCAGCTTTGCTACCCTGTGTTTATAAGTCAGTTCATATCTAGACACATCAAGCCTATGTACATTTCCCTTACTGGTTTTCAAGTTCAACCTCCATATGGCACTAATTCATATAACATGCTCATTATCACAAAAATGTTTGCTTCCTTAGATGTACTGGAGTGATACTTTATGGAAAATATATCTGCTTACACAGGCATCCATGAGCATTTGTTTACTCATCAACTGTTTGTTGATCCCTTGCTAGAAGGTTCAGGCTGTACTTTTGCATATGTAAAGTCAATATTGTCACGGACAGTATTTCATTAAGAAGTTCTTCTAAGATGATAATTTGATTTGATTAATTACGAAGGCTGAGAATTTTAGGTACCCCACAGTGAGCAACAGCAGTCAATGGGAATCACAGTGACTGGCAATGAGGGGAGGAGACACCCCCCAGAGACAATGCTTGTTATCAAATCTGTAGCTAACAAACAGTCTAGTAAAGTAAATTTCACTCAAACTGATCTGTTAAGTACAGGGAATGCCAGTCCTGGAGCACTGAAGAAAAGGAGTGTTATGTCATTCTTGGAGTTTCTTGTATTTCACCCAGACTGTCAGGAAAAACAGGGAGACCCTCCATTAGAGTGAAGCCACAAAGAAAGAAGAGTGTTGATTCAGAGTATTTCTTCTGGTTTGGGAAATAATACTAAGAAATACACCTACCAAACACTGATGAATAAATCACTTTTAGAGATTTGAATGGTGGTAAAAAACATTAAAATGTCATTCACGTATACCCTGGGGGGAAAAAAAAAATCTCATTAACCTTCTTTAAAAACCAAACATCTTGCCCTTGATGCAATTATAAAATAACTAGAAGTAGTATTAATAAATCAGGAAATTTTCCATTGAAGTCAAGATGTACCCTGTGGTCAGTCTAAGGACAGTACACAGCAGGGGCTTGTCCATTTCTTTTGAAGCATGATAGAGGCTTCAGCTGGTATCAAAAAAAGAGTCTGGTTATTAAAATAGCTTAACTACAATGTCCCGTGATATTCTTTTTCTAATCCTTCTGTTTGTATAAATCTGTTGAGTGACAAAAAGCTTGCAGTAAGCACTGAATGCAAGACTAGGTCTTCTCAGTTAAACCCAAGATGTGGACAAGAGACTATCTATTCAAATTGGAAGGAATTACTGATCTTAAAAAAAAAAAAAAAAAATCATAAATTGTTCTGAATATCATGATTCCCCTCAACATCAACTTTAAAATCTGATTCACATTTATACTGACTGGGTCACAGCTTTGGAGTCTGCAGTCTAAAAATGTGAAATACATGGCAAAATGTATTAAGAAGCCCACCCCAAAAAATAAAGGGCTTTTTACAATATTCATCTTCAAGTTCTCCAGGAAGATCACAAGTTCTCCATTCTGTTTTCTGTGTTCAGTGTTATCAGGAGGCTAGAACAGTAACATACACAATGTCACTTCCTAAATGAACAATTAAAGAAACAGACATGAATGAGATTTGGCAAAATAACATTGGTTCTGTGTGTACCAAAATTACCTGAAGCTAATTTTCTAGAAAAGACTATGTATTACTATCCCTATACTATCTATTATTTTATGGAAAGGACTAGGTATTATTATTGCAATTAAATTTCCTTTTCCTCTTCACACTTGAGGTTGCTTTTTTTTTCCCTTTATGTGTCTCCCTCTAGTTTATTACAGAAAATATGAAAACAGATTGCCACAGGGTCAAAAGGACTAATCCATTTCTCTTGCTAGGAATGCTGCCTGCCTCCACCAGTCTACGTTGTCTTGTCTTATGTTCCCCTTTCTTCCCCAGAATGAAGTTAACTTATTATTCTCACTTCTTACACTATCTATTTCTTTAGGACTCTTACATGCTAGCAGGATGAATATATTCCCCTCCACAAAAAATTATACCCAGTAAATCTAAGTTTTACAATAGCTAGCTTTGTACCAACTGACTTTTTTGTAGCAGTAACTTTTGCAAGAGCAATGGATAGAAATTAATTTCAGTAAACTGATTTTCCTCTGTCCTTGTCATAGTAAGACTAGTTGTCTAGAACGTCAGGTATTTTGGTTATTAAAGCGTCTTGCTTTTTGACTCCTGTCTTTCCTAATGAACTGTCAAGACATCCGTTCTGCCCATGGTCATGATTTACAAACCATAACTGATGGTGATACTTTATGACATGCATTTGCCTAATTTGGATGCTATTTCCATGTAGCAATCTTACCAGTGTGTACCCTATGCTACTGGTAGATCAACAAACACTTTGCAGTTTTAAATACATTTTTTAAATTCATTAGAAAAAATATGCATTTCATTTTTTTAAAAAGCAACAACAATCCTTTCCTGTAAGCGTACACAAGAATATTCAAGGCTGATTTTTTCCACTACAAAATCTGTGCTGCCACACTGCATAAACTGAGAAGAAAGCCATTATCAAGAAGTTAGTCATCTATGGGAACGAAGAATATAGCTGAAGACTCTTGACTCTTAATACATTACAGTAGACATTTTTAATCATTTTAATATAATTATTTATCAATATCATCATGGACTTTACAAGAGCAGTCCATAAATCACTAAAAGTACGATGTTATAAAAAAGTCTGTTCGCCAATTCTTTCAGATAACTTAAAATGTCTTGTTTCTCTCTTGACATGTGTAAACTTTGGTAAAGTTTACTTTATATTCTTATTATAATTGGAGGTACACATGTGTGTATGTGCCTGAAAGTGAGAAAATGCTTCTTTTATTTCTTGAAAATAAAAGGTGGCAAGAAAAAAAGAAAAGGCAGGAAGCTTTCAACCTTTAGTTGTTCTAAGCATGCCCTAGTCACAAAGCATAGATCAATGCATTGGGAGCATAATATGGCTTAATTTAAAACTTTTAAAACTAGTTTGATGACAATTAATCACTATCCTAACTTTATTTTTATTTTGGGGTTTATATTAAGTGCTTTTACTGGTACTTAATAATTTATCAAATTTTATCGCCAAAAAAAAACCCCATAGAAGTCTTATTTGGATATGGCTGTTTCTAACATGTACAGTTAGCCAAAAAGAGGCTGACTCTCAAATGTTATGCTAAGAATGTTTTTACCTAGCTTTGAATATATTTTACTTAAAAATCAACACAGACTGAAAAAAAAAGAAAATCATAACAATGTATCCTCACATTGATGACACAGCAAAAAGCTAATACTTCTGCCAATGGAAGGTTTTCTCTTATAGTGAAATCTACATTGATAGGATACTCAGAAATGTTAGCATCTTTCAAACTCAGCATTTTGATCACCATGCTTCCATAATGTTATACAAATCTGTGAATGACAGCAAATGCAACAAAATAATTTATACAAAATAAATATAAATGGCATCTGCTGCTCAAAATACTTTAGCTTTATAGCTGGAATTTGAAAGGCATATTCTAAGCAAAAATGTTGCTGAGTTAGCATTTTCTTAGAGGCTTGTGGGAAATTATAGGTCTATCAATGACATGCATCAGCACTTCAAATGAACTGTGGAATCCAATAAAATAAGTGTGCACATTCCACATACTTAGAAGTGGACACAAAAATTTTGTAATTTCTCATGATTTCATGCAATGGATTTTTCATTATTATGTCATTTTGGCACTCCTGAAATTGAAAATCTAATAAGTAAATAGACTAAAGCTTAAAATAGCTTAGTAGGAGGGGAAAATTACTTAGAAGGGCTGAATGTTAGGCCTGATGTGTTACTTGCACCATGAAGTTCTGTTTCAATGGCAGAAGTACCGTCATAGCCTGTCACGCTTAGCCAAGATGCAGAACCTATGCAAATGTACATGAAAGGACAGAGGGCAAAATCAAGGAGCTCTGCTAAATCATAGAATGGTTTTAGCTGGAAAGGACCTTAAGATCATCTAGTTCCAACCTTCCTGCCATGGGCAGGGACACCTCACATTAGACCATGTCGCACAAGGCTCTCTCCAACCTGGACTTGAACTCTGCCAGGGATGGAGCGTTTAGCACTTCTTTGGGCAACCTGTTCCAACACCTCACCACCCTCACAGTAAAGATCTTCCTCTTGTAGGGGCAGTTTAACATATTACTGCTCTGATGTGGATGCCCTGCCTAATGCCAGAAACTTCAATACTTGTAAGAGTGATTGCATGTCCTGGTGTAGCAACCACACAACCCCAACCTTTTCATCAGCAGTTTAAATTAATGCATCAGAATGCAAACTAAAAAAGCTAGAACATATTTTCTTTTCATTAATTACCTCCTCCACAGCGGCAGTCATCTTGACTAGGAAGAAGACAGGAGAGCTGGAGATAGATGTGTCATATTAGCCTAGCAAGATTCACTAGACGATGTGTATCAAAACCCAAAGCATTCCGTATTAAAGGGTGGCCAGCACTGATAAGGAGGAGGAAGGGAAATACTGTTTTAATCTGCTTAGCAAAGATAACAAAGAATGTACGCTGTTTTATGGATGACCAAGATACAGACAGACCACTGTGTTAGTACATCTGAAAAAACAAAATAAAACAAAAGGCTGAGAAATTATTACCTGTTACTTTCCCAAAAGATATTTCCCATGGAAAACACTGCACACATACAGGTACTGTCTATTCTGGCACCACTCCTGAAATGCAAAACAGATCCCTGCATATGCACAATGTTTTCAATAACTTAAGACTGATAAGCATTTGCATGATTCATCAATTTAGGCATTCTTCATGTATTTTTCCCTAATATTGATGTAATTCTGAGGCTACAGAATTAAAACAATTCCTGATTATTCCATAAGCACTTGTTTCCTTTCTATTAACTTAGTTCTACTGCAAGTGAGTTATAATTTCTAGATTACTTATTTTCCTCATAAAATGAAAAGCATAATTCTTTTCTTCTTTTATCATATTTTCAGAGAAATATGCAGACTGTACAATTTTGCCAAAGAAATCTTAGAATAGAAACTTAGATGGAATCCTGACTGTACTGAAATCAAATGCAAAGGCAAATTTGATCCTTAATTTGTGGCACATATGTTTTTCATCTGAGATTATGAAGATAACCAAAGACCTTACAAAGCTTCCTCGTCAAAACAGAAGCTTTCACTGAATGTTTCTGTTTTGATAAAATCCTAATTATATGATATTATCTTGAAACTACCCTTTTACAAAACATTGAGAGGGTATTACTAACATTAACGTGAAAGACTTCTGAAATAAACAACCTATAGAAATACAGTGGAATAATCAAAAACATGGTACACATGTATGAGAGAAGAATAAACACAGTTTCAAAACAGAAGTAATTAATTTAGTACACTACGAATAATACATTATTTCAGACATCAGAATTGAAACACTTGCCTTGGAAAAAAGGAAGAAAGTTTCTCATTATCACCAACTAATGAAAATAACCTACTTTTTGCCTGGGATAGCATTTATGGTGGTTATTCTCCAAAGCCCCCAGTGATAAGCATACTTTTTGTTCTAATACAGACTGTCTATTTCTTTAGCTCCGGAATACCATGTAATTTTTAAATGCAATTCATAAGTTGTATGAAAGCCACACTTTTTTTTTCTTAAGTTTCAAAATACTGTTGCTTTGCCAATCTCAAGTAACTGAAATTCTACAGATTTTGGAAATATATTAGAACATAAAATATTGACTAAATATAAATGGAGAGAAGATGTTGGCCCAAGAATAATTAAATCTGAAAAACTTTCTTTTTTATCTGGAAATTCCGTATTTAGCAGAAGAGCCAAAATCCTGCCTGAGGCCTCACCTCTCAGGGCACCATAGGTCTGTCCAAATCAACACAGTCTGTATAGCTCTTAGATCAGTATAAGCATTCTGATGTGAGGAATTTTTTTTCCTCCCAAAACAGCTAGAATATTGGTTACAAATTGCAGCAATTCAGTTTTTCAAGTCAGGATACAGGAAGATTAGGAAAATAATGACAGTTAACTATCTAGAATAGCAAATAATTTCACTATTAGAATAGTCAGTGGAATAAAGAAACAGAAATTGAAGACATTGCATTGTCACACCCTAGACCAAGAACTTGGTTTAGGCCACATACTATATATAGTAATCAAAACTGTCTCCCTGTTGTGACCAAAGCCAGCCATCTTATCAAACTCTAACTGTAGATAAGAGCTAATATGAAAGTAACAATATCTTATGAAAACAGAAATGAACCAACCAAACAAACCCTTTCTCATCAGAACATGCAAATGATGATTTTTGGTCTTCCAATTTTCTAATTCTTCCTCCATGGAAAACCATAAAAAGGCAGGATTACAAGCAGAGTTGATATGGTCAGTTTTAAGGATAGCGACTGGCTGCATTCTTGAGAGATGATCTTTGTTGCAATGTTATAACGTCTCTTGAAACCCATGCTTAGAAACATGACAGAAAAGATTTCAGATAGAACAAATTCCAACAATTCAGTGCATAAGGGAGTAATTTCTAAATATAATAATCTTTTCTATTTAGGCTTAACCCTCAAAGATAACCACAGTATTTAAAATGCATTTTTAATATTGACATTTAAGATTAAAATACAAACCTCTTCTATTTAAACATATACCTAATATACCAAATGCATCAGCTCAAAAGTCGTAAGGCTAGCTGTATTGTGCTTTCCAAATTCATTTTGTTTGTATCAGATTATTTGAAGCCTTTAGCGGTACCTTTTCTTATATTTTTCTTCTTGTTAGAACCTAGCTGTTCTTTAAATAGTTCCTAGAAAGCCATTTCAATTTAATTTCCATTTTCACTGAATTAATTACATCATCTTTGTAGAAAGCATTATGCATAAGAGTGAAAAAGAATTCTAGTCCCCTGATATTGCAGAAAAATACACTGTAATATCACTTTCCTGAACTTGAGAGGCCCAGTTCTCAAATACAATCTTTTGTTCACACTATTGGTATTGAAAAGACTTGCCACTCCTTAATGGCTGAGGACAACCACTGCATTTCTTGTGTAATGTTACAGGATATATCCTTGACATTGTCAAGTATTTCTTCCTCTAGTCAGTGTCTTTGTACCTATTCCTCTCCTGAACAGAAACACCCACTCACGTGTAGTATTCCACACAAAGTTTTAACATTATCTGTCAACACTGCATTAATATTTCATCATTGCGACTGAAAATATTTTGCTTAATACATAAAATCATACTAGTCTCTTTCTTAGTCACATCACGACCAGTCACTGTACTACTAAACAACAGATAATTTGCTCTTTGGTTTCCAAGAGCTGAATTCCATATTTATACAACCATTCTCTCTTTCTCTCTCTTTTTTTATTAATTCCTTTTTTTTTTTTTAATTAATTCCCTTGAGTATTCTCTCTTTCCTGAAATTAGATAATATCAGGAACTTTAAAGTCTATGTGGTTTTGTCAAGTAAAATTTCCCCTGATATTCAAAGCACAGCTGGATTTTTGACTACCATTCACAGAAACTAAAGTATAATTTCTTCATGAGAACCTCTACTGTGTGTAGAAAGTGGTGTAGCAGACTTTACTAGCCAGTACTACAGAGACTGCTTTTCAGTTCAACTTCCAGCAGTTTGTGGTTTTTAAACCAGCAGAGATCCTACTTCAAACATCAAAGCATTGAAACAAATGCGACTTTAGCAATTCTTAAACAAAAAAAAAAAAACAAAAAAGCAAAACTTGAGTCATCTCTGACTCAGATCAGTCTATGAACAGTTGTTATTCAGATTTTGCATTGTGTAACTCAGATTTCCAACTCTTTGATTCACAGGACTAAAGCTTCACAGCAGATATTAACTAAAATAAAGGACAGTGGTATAAAAAAAAAGCAACTTTAAACATGCTAAAGGCCACTGTGAACAATTCTGTGATCATCTCAGGAGCATGACATAAGGCAAATAAATCTTATTACTGAAATGAATTCTATACAGCACCTTGTCATTATGAAAAAACAAGATAAGGCTAGTGCAAGTCTTCATTATATAATGGATTTACTACCTTGTGTACTCTTTAGACTTACTGTGCTCAAGGAATTGGCTGGCTCAGAAGACCATCAGGGTTTTTTTTTTCAATTTGCAATGAACGGATTAGTACAGAATGCTCACTTCTGACTTTAAAATAAGACAGACATATGGATGCTAACTGACATACCGCTTCATCTGTTCCCAGCAAAACCTTGCCAGAAATAAGGAGGTAAGAGCAGAGAGCAAAACCAATAGTTTCTTCAAAAGTTATAAAAGTACTCCTCCATGTAAATTTCAGTAGTAGATTGACTAAATGTACTGCAAGGACTAAAATGAAGATGAAAACATAACTAAGCAAAAAGCTATTCCCCATAAAATCACTGATAACACATGATTTTTAGTTAGCTACTACAAACATAAGAGTTCTCATAAATAATTAAATGTCAAACTTTTCCACCCCATTTGTTACCTTAATTATATGTTATATAATTTATAAGGCATTAATTGTATATACCTTTACATTTAAAAGTGACATTATTAATACAATTAAAATTTAATAAGGCTTGTAGAAGCCCGTCAGCTTTATTATAAAAAAATCTATTTAAAAAAATACATACCAAAAAATGGTAAAAGTCCCAAAATATTACAAAATCTCTAAAGTTTTAAATTGATGTGCTGTATACGTAAAATGCCATTTTTAATAAAAAGAATGCAAATTAAATTGCTCCAGGAGGTCTGCTGAAATCCAGATAGAGTACTCTGATACTCTAAAGTTCAGGTTAAAGATTAAAAATTATGAAAGTGCAGAAAAAAACAAAGCCAGTAGTGTATGATTCATTGAGTGCAAGATTTACATTAGTGAAATAAGGGCTTAGGCCCTAAAAAACAAACAAAAAAAAGCAATTATTTAGATGCAGAAATACATGCTTTTCACATAAAACAAGACTGCAGTAACTTTAATCTATTTACAAAGCATACAAAATTGAAAGCTATGCTGTTGTGTGAATAAAAACAAACAAAAATATGCATTTTGTAAACAACAACAAACAAAAAAACCAGATCAAAGAAAACCAGGTTAAGAAACAACACTAATATTTTAGAAAAGTCAGGTTTTCTTCCTACTCAAAGCCCAGAAAATACGTATTCTGAATTAGGTTGCAATACCACACAATTTAAATATAATTATCCATATAAACTCCAGAATACATGACTACTCCTCACTGATCCAGGCAAAAATTAAACTTCAAGAAGTGCCAGTTTAAAGGCATCTGACAGTAAAGACAGGAAAAGAAATAAAAATCAGAGAGCAATTAGAATGACAACTCCAATATTTTCCATGAGGAACATGTGAAGGTTTTAAGAATGCTTCCACTGCATATTTAGAATTTGGCATTTTCAGACTTTATAATCACCTGATACATTCATTTAACGTAGTATGCTTGCAGAATGGAAGGAATTTTATACATTAAAAAATAAAGAAATAATAGATTAGATATAAAGAAGAAGTTCTTTACAGTGAGGGTGGTGAGGCACTGAAATGGGTTTCCCAAGGAAGTTGTGAATGCTCCAACCCTGGCGGCGGCGTTCAAGGCCAGGTTGGCCAGAGCCTTGCGCAAAATGGTTTAGTGTGTGGTGTCCCTGCTCATAGCAGGGGGATTGGAACTAGATGATCTTAAGGTCCTTTCCAACCCTAACTACTCTATGATTATATAAACAGTATGTTCCAAACTGAGTTTTATAGAATCACAGAATCTTTTCAGTTGGAAGAGACCTTTAAGATCAAGTCCAATCGCCAATCTAGCACTGCCAAGTCCACCACTAAACCACGTCCCTAAGTGCCACATCTACATGTCTTTCAAATGCCTTCAGGGATGGCAACTCCACCACTTCCCCGAGCAGCCAATTCCAATGCTTGACAACTCTCCTGGTGAAGAAATTCTTCCTAATAAATTCTTCCTTCTAAACCTCCCTTGGTGCTAGTTGAGCACATTTCCTCTTGTCCTATCGCTAGTTAACTGGGAAAAGAGACCAACACCCTCCTTGCCCTATCCTCCTTTCAGGCAGCTGTAGAGAGCAATAAGGTCTCCCCTGAACTTTCTCTTCTCCAGACTAAACAACCCCAATTCCCTCAGCAGCTCTTCATCAGACTTGTGCTCCAGGCCCTTCACTAGCTTTGTTGCCTTTCTCTGGACCGACTCCAGCACCCCAATGTCTTTCTTGTACTGAAGAGCTCAGAATGAACACAGTATTTGAGATGCAGCCTCACCAGCCCCCTCAGGTACAGGGGGATGATCACTTCCCTGGCCCTGCTGGCCACACTATGTCTGATACAAGCCAGGATGTTGTTGGCTTTCTTGGCTGCCTGGGCACAAGTTGGGTCTTGTTTAGCAGCTATCATCTCAAGGTCCTTTTCTGCTGAGCAGCTTTCCAGCCACTCTTCCCCAAGCCTGTAGCGTTGCATGGGGCTGTTGTGGCTCAAATACAGTACCTGGCACTTTGCCTTGTTGAATCTCATACAATTGGGCTCAGCCCATCGATCCAGACTGTCCAACTGCCTCTGCAGAGCCTTCGACGCTTGAGAAAATCAACACATTCCACACAGTTTGGTGTCACCTGCAAACATACTAAAGGTGTACTTGATCCCCTTGTCGAGACCACTGACAAAGTTATTAAAAAGAACTGGCGCTGATACTGAGCCTTGGGGAACAGCACTTCTGACAGGCCACCAACTCCATTCACCACCACTCTTTGGACCTGGCCATTCAGATGTTTTTTTTCCCAATAAAGAGGACACTTGTCCAGTCCATGAGCAGTCAGTTTCTCCAAGCGAATGCTGTAGGAAACAATGTCAAAGGCTTTACTAAAGTCTAGGCAGACAACATCCATCTTTATGGCTAATAATGATAGTTAAATTGACAAAATCTCAGATGCACATTAGCATTAAGAAGATTACTCAACAAGTTTAGTTGTAATATTAGTATATAATTGTCTTCCCACATATTTTTGGTGTGGTTTTGGCTGGTAAAACCATTTGTATTCTGCAGATGTTAATTTATTTTTTTCGGTAGGGTCTCCCAGGCCTATGCAACAGGGAAAAAAAAGCTACTTGTCATTAAGAACAAGCATCCTGATCCAAGAACTTGTCAACCTGTAATCAAATAAAGATATTTAAATTTAAAATGAATAAAGTAGCTTACAACTTATCAAAAACATACAGCAGGGAAAATTCTCTAGTAGCAAGGACTGAAAGAATAACCAATATATTTGTCTGCCATACCTATTATCTCTATAATTCTGAAGAAGAAAATATTGTATTGGCAAGTTAAAGATCCCCACATCATCAGAAAACTAATTCAGCAGAGGCATTGTTTAGTTAATTCAGTTCCATACTGCAAAAAGTCTCTATACAGAACAAACACCTTAGACCTTGCATGATTACTAAGGCAGTCTGGTTTTCTGCACTATTCCAAGACCATTCCTTTTGCAGCCATTCCATATCAATTGTCATAGATCGTTTCTCATCCTTAAGTAGGTTCATTTTTATTCCTGGTACATTAGGTACTGTTTCAACCTCAATCTGAATTGCTTTTTAATAAGATAAATAATCATAAGAAGTAATTACCCAACATTTAAGCTGATTTCTAGCAGTAGCTCTGAAGCTGCAAGATTACCAGGAATATTACGTACATATTTCTGTTCCTTCTATCTGAGAGAACAAATGGGTTTGAATTCTATAAACTTGGACAGTAAGAGTAAGTAAAGAGACAGGAAATGCAAATTTTCTGTTTTAAATACCTCACTTATCCTCAAGAAAATGATACAGTATTTCTTATTCAGTTTTCTCATCTATTAATATCTATTTACACTGTGTTAATATCTGAACACTCTGATCAAAGTATGAAAAAGCTGAGTGTATCCCTAGAGCCAGTTACCCTGCCTCAATATAGCACCAATTACACCTACCTAACTTTCAAGAAGCGCTTGTCTAATCTGTTTTAATCTTTGCTTTAGTAGTAGAAACTTTGCAATTGCCTCATGCAATTTACTCAATCTGCAATTAAAAACTTTTCCTTTTTTGACTATCTACATCCTAATCCCTGCAACCTGAGCTGCAACGTCTCATCTCATCCACTTTGCATATAGAGAAATGGTGTTTATTTGTCTGTGCTATAGCTTTTAGTGTTTTGAAATGTTATGTCCCACATGAGTTCTATCTTCTTCAAGGTAAACAGCCTTAGGTAGGTTAATCTATTTTCCCAGAGAAATTCACTAGGCCTCTGATTGCTCTCATAGCTTTTCCCTAGACAATCCACTAACTGTACGTATTTCTTAATCTGTCACACGAGACCTACTATTGCAGAGTTTAGCAGAAAGATTATTTCAAACGTTTTTCTATATGCCTGCCCTGTCCTAAACCTTCTGGCTGTACATCCCAGGATAGTGTTGTTTGGACAGTAATATGACATTTATGTTTCATTTTCACATCACAATCTCTTGAGCCATTTCTAGGCAGCCCCTACAAAGGCAGTTTGCTCTCAAATCTATGAATTCATGTTCTTATGTAAAATAGTATTTTGGGTTGATACATGTTGATTTGTATCTTTTTTTTCCCCTGGGTGATTTCTCCAGTTTGTCAGAATAATTTCAAATTCTGCATCTTCCAATATGCTGCAGTGCCAATGAGGTAGATGTGATCTGTAGTTTAATATGGAGCAGAGATTGAACAGAGGTTCAATCATCAGATCCTTAACAAAAACAGCAACCAGAAGTAGGCCCTGAACAATCATTTTGAGGTTCAACAAAGTAGACTTAGTGCACTCTTCCTACCTTACTAATGATTACTGAAAGCTATTCTTTGAGTGTAATTTTCTATCTAATTTTGCATTCACTACTGAGTCCTACACAGATCTTTTTTGGACTCCTTTGTGAAAGCCCGACCCTAAGCAGAAAATCAAAATCTTAATGGTCTCTCTTTATCCATGAGAACACCTAACCATGTTGTATAATGATTACAAAATCTGCTGCTAGTTTGTATGACAAAACTTGCTGTTCACTGATCCCACTGGCAGCCATTCATCTCCTTATTACCTATCAGGGGCTTAAAATGTGATTTTTTATTCCAGAATATTTTCTTGTGATGAAGATTTACTTTTTCTAATTCCCTTCTCCATACAATATTGCCTTTATCCCAAAGATTTTAAAATCTAAGTAAAAGAAGTCTAGGGGTTTCTTTACTTCAAATATATTGACAAATAAAATATCATTTAACCTCCAGTCTACTGGGCTACATGAAAATTGAGGCTATTCAAGAATCCAAATTGTGATAGGATTAGGCAAAAGGTTCTTTTTCAGACTGAAATCTCATTAAAGGATATGAAAGCAAAGATTAGTGATCAATTCTCAGTGTGGGAAAAAGTCAGCAGCGGCATCCCCAAGAGCCAAAATTGCCCAGCAGGTTCAAACAGCAATTAGAAAAATTCATGGACCACATCTCCATGAACAGATATTGAAATGTGTCTTTCCAGATGTATGCTTTAATACCTTTAAAACAATGACTATGGATGCTGAAGCAGAGAAAAAGACTACAGTAGATATACTGTATAAAACCACGAAGGCCACGAAGAGGCATTATATATGTCTTTCAAAATAAAAGCTAGAAGTTATGAAATATAACCAGCAGAAGCCAGGTCAAAAAGCAAATAAAGGCAGCTTGTGTTTTAATAGGCAGCATGCCTATGTTTGCTGGATGCTGTTGATCCTAGAAGTTGATACAGACAAGGTGAAGACAGGGAATTGAGATCTGCAGATTGTTGCTAAATACTTATGAATTTCCTGAGATAAATGTTATTTCTGAGCTGAAAGGGATTGGTGGTTAAAAGATTTTAGGGAAAAATATCCATCTGCCCTGTTCAAACTCTCCTATAGGAATGCACTTTGGTAAATGTAAGGGACAATGTATAGAAAAATATTGTCCATGACCAAACATTCTTGGTCTTTTGCTCACTCCAGTAACACCCTGAGCCACTGCTGTAAGTGAAGCTAACGTTGTTTCCCTGCTTTCTAAACTTGTAGCAAGGCTTCAGACTTGCCTGAAAGACTGTTGGCATCTGTGCAAGCTAGACAAAGTGGGAGGTAATAAAGATTGACAGAGGGAATTGTCTAAGGTTTTGGTTAAGTCTGCAAAAGCTGTCTCAATTAGGGAGTTTGTTAGCTTCTTAACAAAAAGGTTCACTACTGGAGGCCCTAAGTAGATCAAATACTTTTACTGGCTTTTCAGATTGTACCATGGAAAGAAGCATTTTTCATCTGATGCTGACCTTTGGATTATGGTCTACCATACTAGAGAAAAATCCCTGCACAAGAATACTCAGGCTTATTGCGGAGTGTTCAGAAACTACAACATTAGTGCACAAGATATAAAAATGAAACAGACTCTTGATCCTTTTTTTATTCCCCAAAAACTTTGGCTGGATATTGAACTTCATCTCAATACCTAGTTTTGTACGAACTCAGATAGCACTTCCTTCCATTAGACTCTGGGTCAGTTCCACTTCAGCTACGTGTGAGGTTAATGATGATAGATATGTGTATCTCAATGGGGAGCTGACTTGGAGTTCTGAAGAGTTTATAGTTTCTGAAAATACCTCCCAGAACAAGCTAGATTAAATAACATCCTTTTAAGAACTAAAAACTGTCTCCTCCTGAGTTCAAATGGTTAGATGTTCAACTGGGATTGCTGAGAGCTAGTTCAAGTTTGTTTTCCCAAATGTTATCCTAGTAAGTGTAGTAGGTTTCTTTCTTTCACGCTTTTACCACTCCAGCGGTACTCACTTTGGTTCTATCGTTACATGTATAGTAAAAGACAGAAGACAACTCTTGTTAACATAGAATGGAAGTTCAACAAAATACATTTTTACTGACAACCATTTTTGGTGAAAAAAATCCTGATCTATGGAATTTGATGCTGATATGAAATACTGCTTCCTAACGCCATCACGTATCATGAAGAGTGGAGTCTCCAAATTTTGCAGAATTAATACCATGGAATTTAGCTTAATAAGCTGCACTATACAGAAGGATGTGGTTAATCAATGGCTCTGTTCAGGCACATGCAGAGTTGAAAATTATTCCCAGCTGTAGATTTATGTGCACAGGAGAACATCCCTGGCCATGCTGGACTCTGAAGAAATAAAAGTAGAACCCCTCTGAAAGAGCAGCATTTTCTACAAGCATTCTCATTCTTTGTTTTAGTTGTCTGGCCCTAAGAACACAGGGTCAAAAGACAACAGAAAACTTGTACTTGACCTAGATGTATTTAGTATGTATGAGTTCATAAAGCACTTAAAAAAATCCTCTTTAATTTACATTTCTTTTCATATTTCTGAGATTTTATTGCTGTTAGCTATGTCTAACCATTTTGTATTAGGAAGCAGTCAGGACTTAGAATAAAATGTCCAGCATTAACCTTTTTACCTAATAAAACATCAGTACGGCTCAATTGCTCATGGCATTGTCCTCAGTCATTTAATTCACTTTGTATATGCACTCAAGAGAAAGGATAGCAACACTTTCTGCCACTCTGACTATGAAGTAATTCACCTCAGCTTGTGAGGGATTAAGAGGTAAGGCAGTTTCATGCCTTAAGTTTTCAATCTTTCTATGAATGTGCTGACAACACAGTTTTCACATTCCCATTTTCATCTCATGCCCAAAGCTGCATTTCTACTGGTTAAGAAAAATGCATCTTTGAACACATAATTTCAAGTCTAAATTCTTAATAATCAAAAAGAAAAATAGGAGTACAATTTACAGTCATATACTGCCAATATACTAGAGACCTTAAGTTAAAGTCTTCTCAAAAACTGCACAGCCTCTGATTAATATTTCAGCAGAACTCCCACAGGAACATTGCCCCGCTTGTGTTGGGCACTATTCAGGCATACGCATTCCTGTTCCAAAGAGCTCACAGTTTAATTTCAAGCAAGAAAATTGAACAGCAGCAAGAGAGACCGACAGAGACCAATAAATTAAACTCAAGCAGCTATTGAAGACAAGGTAAAAAAAAGGAGTGAAACATGGAGTATTTTCTTCCTTAGGAGGCTAATAAAGAAAATTTGTTTCTGTCTCGTGGAAGCACCTATCAATACACAGTTCCTTTATTTTCATAAAACCTTTATGTTTTCCACTTGTAACCATGTACACACTGCGATGGTCTCATAACAGTGGTTCACCCACTGCTGAATGAAAAGTGACTAATAACTGCCTTGAAGGAGCAGCCAACTGAGTGTCCTATACATTCAGCCACAGCTAGTGTTTACCAGCACAATTTCCTTTCAGTTACATGCAGAGTTTTGGTGAACCTACCTCATTTCCATACCATTAACTTCCAAACATTTTTTTCTTCCCGCTATCACTCATCATGATCTTTTCTGTGTTTTTCTGTCAAAGCCAGTATCTTCTCCAGCAATCGCGCTCTATCTATCTCAGAACAAACCCAGACCTTGCTTCTTCTAAAGACCCTTTCTCTCATTTGCATCTGTCTTTCTGAGTAGTTTGGGCAGTACCTTGGAAATTGCTCACCATCATTATTCTATGTTCACCCCAAAAGTGTGCACCATCCCGTAATCCCAGGTGTGATAAGCAAAGCCAATTTTACTGGTTTACTTACAGGAGCAAGACACAATGCTTCACTTGCCCAGGCAGCAGTATTATTGTGCCAAACACCAAGCAGTTCATGGCTGGCAGTGCTCTGAAGCATGGGGCTCTACCTCCTGTAAATAGGATTAGCAAATGAAAATATGCATTCTAATTTCATACAGCAGGATTATCAGCAAACCAATGCATTCCTGTGATGCTCCTTTTAGCTCTACTTTCAGATGAATACGAAGACAGCTTTTGTTAACCTCTTCTGTGAAAAAAATGAAAAAATAAAAAACTCTAACGTTTAATATGTTCAGTTGCAGATTAGTAAGAATAATATATCAGTCATAAATTTTCCTATTAGAATAGAGAATGTTTATCATAGAATCACTGAAAGTAACAAAGCAGCTTAATGCCTGAAATATATAGCCACTCATTACACCATTTGAAATATTATGCACTTTCAGTTTTAAGGTACCCATTTTATATAAGCATGCTTTTAAAAACAAAAGGCAATACTACTGTACAAGTTTTTTCTTCGTGACTTTCCCAAAAGTAGATTTACCTGCTCATGTTAATTCAATGCCAGTTCAAGAGCACTGTATTTGTCTTCATGGTGTATCTCTGAACAGGCTCATGAAAATTTACCATGTAGTCTCATCCTTAGTGACATGAAAAAACCTTCACTGAACTGTTTCCATATTTACTGTAAGTCCATCCTCATTACAAATTACTTAGTTTTATTTGCCATCCAAAATGTACTGTAATACAGTTAGTGCACAAAAAACTTAACTTTCTGAACTTTCACTGAACAGCAAAAGCCAATTTATTGGCATGAGCATGGATTATCTGACTTGATTCTACATGATGGTTGAAATACTCAGACTTAAGTTTCCAAAGAATGAATGGTATTTACTGTCTTTGGGACACAGTTTCTGCTAAATATATGAGGGAAATAGTAACACCACAGCCAGAATTTGCAGTTACCTCTACAGCAGTCAGAAATAAAGACATCAGGTTGCACAGAATATAAATCTCTCATTTGTATTGGCAAAGAGTAAAGTCAGGATCTGAATTTTAGGAAAGCAAAATTCAAGCTGTTCAAGAAGTTATTAATTGGACACCCTGGGAAACTGCCCTCAGGGACAAAGGAGGGTAACAGGGCTGGCAGATCTTTAAGAACGCTTTCCAGAGAGCACAAGAGCTCTTGATCTACAGGTATAAGAAGTCAGGAAAGGAGGGCAAGAGACTTGCATGGCTGAGTGGAGACCCGCTGGGCAAACTAAGGGGCAAGAAGGAAAGGCACAGGCCATGGAAGCGGGGACAGGTATCCTAAAGTAAAGAGTAAAGGGATGTTGCCTGGTTGTGTAGGGATGGGGTCAGGAAGGCTGAGGCATGGTTGGAGCTGAACTTGGCAAGGGACACAAAAAGTAATAATAAGCACTTCTTCAGGTATGTCAGACAGAAAAGAAAGGTGAAAGAAAGAGTACCTCCCCGACTAGAAAGACTGGCAAGCTGGTAACAGCAGTTGAGAAGAAGTGTGAGGTACTCAATTTCTTAGCCTCGGTCTTCACTGGCAACCTCTCTTGCCACACCTCTGCAGTGAATGGACTGCAAGATAGAGACTGGGGGAGTAAAGTCCCTCTCACTGTAAGAGATCAGGTTCATGACTACTTGAGGAACCTGAACACACATAAGTCTATAGGACCTGACAATATACATCCCAAAGTCCTGAGGGAATTTGCTGAGGTAGTGCATTTTATGTACCACACAATGAAACAGTTTCTTCTCCATAATCAATTCACGTGAATCACCCTTCTAATGTTCTTCCATTGGCAAAATTGAGTCATGTACATCTAAATAGCAAAGATAATTTCATTATGTACAAAATCATAAATATTTGTACCCATGATGAAAAACACAACAATATTTTAAAGCAACATAATGCCTCCCTTCCTGCTTCAATAGTTAGAAAAGGAAGAAAAAATATTGCATATATGTATCTTCTGATCTTTCCTGAGAATCTGTAGAACTTTGGCTTTGCTTTTGCAAAACATTCCAGTGCAACTGAGCAATGCAATGCTGAAACTGTCACCTAATACATTAGACAATTGCTGCCTTCATTACGGACAGTGTTGTACTGACAGAACTAGAAAGTTGTACACTAGAATAATCAACTGCATTCTAAGCTATATTGCTGTCCAGTCGTTAACCAGGTGGAAGTAATTTCCAGTGCTGACCTACAATAGGATCTAAAGACACAGGGCAAAAATCCAAGATAGTAAAGTCACTGGTTTAAACAATTAACAGACATAGGGGAAGAAACAGAGTTCCAAATGATGCAGACATTCACAAAGGGAAACTCTTTTCAAGGCTTGCAATTAGAAAATTTCTGTTCAAGGACTGTCACAGTAACACCCTTCTTTTGGAAGAAAAAAAGAAAACCTAGAGATGAGTTTTAGCATATTTAACAGTCATCTAATTTCACATAATCACATCATTTGAAATATCACTACAAACAAAGAAGCAGTAAAATACATGCAAATTCTCTTTATTAATTCTCCCTTCTAAAATATCTGTTCTGGTCTTTACCCTCCTCCCCTTCTTTCTTCACCCTAGCGATGATTTCTGCCTCTCACAGACTTGATTGCTCTGATGACCTCAATCAAAAGGCAATTATCCAGAGAGGATGGAAGGTAATTATTCCCATCAAAGAGAGATTGAATGCACCTGAATAGACAGCTGCAGTTCTTCCAGGGATTACATTATGACTATAGAAATTACCTCCATTAATTTGTGATGCATGTCAAATTTATGATAAAAAGCTGATTTGTTTGCAGGACAACTACTTTTCCAATTTCACCCAACACTCACTTTAAGGCAAGAGCAACAGTCAATTTTAGGTTCCTTTAGTATGTAAGTGACAACTGTCAGCATGCAACCATCTGGTCAGGAGCAAGTATGACATAAAATCAAGAAAGGGAATTGAAGCTCCAGATAGATGTACATTATGTAATTCACAACAGAGCCAAAAGCATGGATACTTTAGCCCAAGCTTGCCAAAATCCTGCTCTAGAGACAGAAGTATAGGGACAATAAACAGTAGCAAAAGAAAAGGGTAAGGCTCAGCAAGAAAATAAGTTTACTCAACCTATTTACCTTCAACCCTAGAAGCGAAAATATTTAATTCTAGGAGAGAAAGACTGTAAAATCTTTAAGTTATAATGAAAGATTTATACTTCAATATTTTACAATGTCCTGTTCTTAAAAGAGGCTGACAACCTACCTGCTCTCAAACTGCTGAGGACTTGCAAGTCCTCAGGCTTCCAAGATACATCTTAAATGCTGAGCCTTTTCCAGAAATTCTGGATAAGGACTCTAATCACTGTAATAACTCTACATGCTAAAATTCTGCCTTTCTCAGGCAGAGTTATGAGATGGAGAAATGGAATTTCTAACATGAAAAAATAAAATTTCATTAGATTTGGATATATCTCTGCAAGTAATCTAGAAGTGATCAGATTCTTCAGAATCACAGTAAAACTGGGACTACTTGGGACAGTTAGGTCTGGTGTTTGCTCTGAATTACATGGCACCATTTCCCTTTGCAGTGCCTACCTCCTAAAACATGTAAAGCACAGGAAGGTGCATCAAAATGTATTTTATTCACTTACAGGTGAATGATAAGGAATTTTAATGGACACTCAGTCAATAAACATATTGTTACATTTTATTAGAGGTAATTTTTCTGCATAGGCTACATCTGTAAATCTTGCATTTTAATTCAGGCAGAATATGTAAATCTTACTGTTCTAATGCTAATAAATTGTCATAAATCTCAGCAGTAAGGTCATACAATAGTATTAACTAGGTATGTACATGGTATATTTAATTTAGAAATAGGGAATCTTCCAACGTAATCTTACATCCCTTCATTCTTGGAAGTATACTATATAGTCCCATTGATTTACTAATCTTAAATTTATCCATTTTTGATATAACCTTCCAAACGCTAAAGTTTCCAAAACCATTTGCATTGTTCTTATCTCAGAAGTGTATCACACAACACTCTCATCTAATGTGTAGTCCAAAAGAACCAGATACTTTTCTCAGCATCTTCAACTTGTCACCATCATCCCTGTCTTCTCTCCATAGTTCAGTGAAATATGAGAGGAGGAGGGAGTAAAGTGTGGGGAAAAAAAGGCAAAAAAAAAAGCTGAGAACAGAAGGGGGCAAGTATTCGCCCTGCCTATTTGAAAAATTTTTTTTTCTATTCCAAAGTAAGAGACGGATGAATTTCGAGCCTCCAAAGGATATCTGTTCAGTTCAACTGGCTTTGCTCTTGTAACATGTTTTTCTGCTTTTTTTTCTCCTTGAGGGTTACAGACAGTGTAAAGTATAGTCAAAGTTCACTTCCTTAAGTCTTTTTTTACCGCTGATTAAACACACATAAAGTCCTGGTTTGGCTTCACTTCTTTTCTATCACTACTCAGAGCTTTGTGGTGGTTTCTATCTCGAAAGTCTCAATGATAAATGTCAGCTCGCACATAAAATAACTTCTCTTTTTCCATGAAAAAAATAGCAGAAATGCACTGCAGAGTTTGGAATCTCTACTGACCAGTACTTAATTAAGTTTGTGCATCAGATATGGATAAAAGAAAACACAGAACCGTATTTTTCTTCCCAGGCAACTTTTGATACATATATGACTTCTATTAAAATTATCTTCAGATTCATAACTGTTTATGTGAGTTTATAATTTAATTATGGTCAAACTGTTTCTAGATACTGTGATACCATGGGGATTTCAGAGAATATGGGGGAACTGGGTGCTTAACAAGGCCAGCTGACCGGGTTTCTGGATTTGCCTTACTCTTCAGTGAAGAATATATTATTGGTGGGTTAGCTTAAGATCATTCTTATCTCAATCTAGGATAAAGAAAAATGCAAATAAAAGAAGTTTTTCAAAACACCTAAAATAGCGGACACTGTTATAAAGAAACAAGAGGAAACTGGCATTTAATCTACTTGCATCATGATAAAAAAAAATCCCTTAATCTAGCAGGTATGATGTAGACTTCTCCAGCATCAGTGGATTTTATTTTTGCCCCATGCCTTATAACCCAATTTTTTCCCTGAAAGAAAAATCTTTCTTGGTAAAACAGAATTGGGTTTAGAATTAATTTCCATTTTGGAGCCCTCAAGTGAGTCTAGAGAGATTTAATCCCTTTTTCTAAAATTAGTTTACTTCTCTTTCATTCCAGTGATAGTCTGATCATCCATCTGAATCAAAATAAGCTTTCTTTCACTTCTGTAGACACACAAACTTCTTCTTAAACCAGATCAGTTCTTATACCTGACAGGCAAATAACCCATTCCTTGACTCGGTGAAGTTATAAACATCCTCTATCTCTTTCTCTTAGGGTGAGTCAGGGTGACTTTTTACATTACACAAATTGCATCAGAACTCAGGCCCTTGGCAGCAGTAAAATAGATTCTTCCCTCTCCCTTCTTTAGAATGTATCTAAGGTGACCTGAAGAGAAGCTTTTATTTTGGGTTAGACAGAGGGGTCCTTTTCCAAACAATATGCTGATTGAACTTACTCACCTGTGAATATTTTTAAATCTGATAGAAAGGAGACAACGATGTCTGTGTAGGAGGGAATGAAAAATTCTTCATGGCAGCAGCCTGCTATTAGTTGGACTATGTACAGTGATGATACCTACAGCACAAATGCTGTTGAATGAGGTACCTTCTCCATGAAATCTTGCATATCTACATTGATGAAAAAAACCCTAAATGGGTTATAAGACTCACAACTTGATTCTTCACAAAGACACTGACATGAATGCAATTAGCCTTTCTGGCATGACAATTGGCCTGGGAATATCAAACCCCAGCACCAAAATCCCTCCTAGGAGGATATTGTTAACACATAGCCTTTTTATTCAAATCCTTTCTAAGCTCTTGCAGTTTGTCAGTGAGGAGCTCCTTTTCCCTTACCGCTTCTAAGCACTGAGGCAAGCTAGTTTGCAATCAGAAGAGTAACAGGAATAGCTGCTGCAGCAAATAACCCCTTTGAGAAACAGTGCAGTAAGAGGTTATCAATTTGGAGTAAACAGACAAATTGTGCCCTGGGCCTCTGGATATCTGCTACTGCACCCACTACTGCACTGATTCACTAAGTTTAATACTCAGTTTGATGCTGCAAAACACTAATCGAGGCGTCTTGGGTAATCTAAACAACTGAATTAGTCATGGTCATCCTCTTCTAATTATAGTTATGCACAAACTCCTGTTGATTTGCCAGTAAGTTTACTAATAAGTCTAGAACACAACTTCCATGGAGAGACTAGCTTAAGGGTAAATCAGAATAAGGTGACTTACAGGAAAGAGTACATTACCTGGTAGCACCAAACTTATCAATTTTACATTCCCAAGAACTGTTGATAAGAAAATTTTATGGCAAGCTGTGATATACAGCTTTAAATTATGCTGTTAACCACTCACACTGGATATGCCTTAGAAGAGACTTAACTGCATATTTAAAGGATTATACAATTAAATATTCCTTTAAAGATCTATAAAAAATGTGGAATACTTTAGAAAATATACATCTAGAAATCATAAAAGCACATAAATCATTTGAAATGAGAACATGTTAATGGGAAAAGAAGCAAAAATTAGTAATAAATTACACCATCAGTAGACAAAGACCAAATTACCACTTTAAGAGCCCTAGTTTTGTTTCTGATCACTACTAACTAAGCAGAGATAAATGGGAATAAAAAAAGAAGAGGAAAACATGACAGCAGGTCAGCTCTGTTGAATCAGTAGAAGTTAGTAAGAGAAATGTGAACTTTCTACCATGCTTTGTATATTAACACATATGTTCTTTTGGGACTGTAATATGAGACTGTTAAAATACATGATGCTACTCCATATTCATTGCTTCTCTAATAATAAACAGTGATGAATGACTGCAAATATCTACTGCAGAAGTGGATGAGAGATGGATATAATGAACACACCAAGGGAGTATATTTTAAAGCCAGTATGTGATTGTAGTATGCACAAAACCAATTACATCAGGAATGTCCATATCATGCACGCTCTGTTTTGCAGATCAGCACACATTTTAAAGTTCCTAGTAATGGGAACTTTGCTGATTGTTACCCAGGGAGGGGATTTCAAGCAGCCCTTTTTGGGGAAAAAAAAAAAAAAACCAAACAAAAAAAAACCCCAAAGTATTTATTATAGCTTTATTACCTGCATTAAAAACTGACAGCCTTAAATTATGGAGAGTACAGTACAAAAAGTAGACTTCTTAGAAATATACTAATTCCTTGCTAGGGAGACCATCTGTAGAAGGAGATTAATCTTCAAATTCAGTCTCTCTCAGCTTAACTCTGAAGAGGCTAATACAGACAAGTGAGTGCTAAATGGAAGGAAGGTGTCAGTTTGACTACCAGACATAATTCACTGGTATATAGCAATCATGGTTTATACTAATCTGTTTTCAATCTGTTTTCCTTTGCTCTGAAGCCAGTTAAGAAAGCTAGTGAAGCCTGGCTTTAGTTGTACACCAGCACACAGCCCACCTGACCTGGCAAGCTCCTCTTGCCTTAACTTCCTTATCTGCATGGTACTCTACCTGTCTCCAAATACCTGCTTTTTTGACCTAGAAAATAAAGTAAGTATTTTACCATACATTATTAAAAATGATGCAACTTCAGATCTGCGTGGTAATTCAAAAAAAGCATATTTTATGCACGTTATGTATTCAGAATAACTTTGAGAATGTGTGCTCTCTCCAATTGCATTAATTCTGGTATTCATTTGACTCTTTGCAACCTTATTCCTTCTGCTAAACTCGGAGAAAAATCACCTGAAAGTGAGCAGTTTTCTGCAAGGTTAGTGTGCTAAAATGCCTCAGGAAATAGACTGAGGAGTTGAAAGGGAGGTGGCAGGACTGCACACAAGCAGGGAAGGAGGAGGGACGGGAGGTAGCTCGAAGCTGAGCTTGGGCTGCAGGGAAGCCCCAGGCTTCCAGTGCCACATTTCTGCAGAGGAGAGGACACAGCTAGGACAAAAAGCATTTTACTTATCCTTGTGTGGTAAATGAACTTAAGACTTAGGTGACTAAAGAGATTTTGATGGTTAATGAACTGACACGTCTCATAGCTGCTAATATTTTCTAGGGTTTGCCCTCCCCCTTAGAGCACCCAGATGTGATTTCCAGTATCCATCTGTCAGATTTTGTCTTTAACAACCAGAATTGATAAACATGCAGTGATCCCAAAACTACTCCGTAGCACACAGCCTTAGTGTAGCAATGGCAGTCACCAAAAGCATGGATAGAGGGTATGCTAGGTGTCAGCAGCAGAGACAGCTGGGTTACTATATCAGAAAACTCAGCATGCCCTGAGCACAGGGTGACCCACGCTGAGGGACATTCAGCCTCAGAAAATGCAGCATCAGGGCATGATAATTCTCATGTTTTACAAAAAGATAAGGAAAATATATATAATGCCTCTAATACAGATGCATGGATGTCATCTCCCATCACAAAGCTTTTACCCACATTTTTTGTTTTGAATTTCTTACTGCAGAAGTCTTTAGAAATAAAGGATAAGTACAGAACTGCCATACCAAAAACTCTGATCCATCATTATGTGCATTTCAGCATCATAAAGAACACTTTCTCCTAAATAATTGATATCTGTGGACAGATACTATATTTTGGGGAAAGTGGAAGTTCTACAAATGCTGTAATGACACAGATTTTTTTATTCTGAATAAATATCATACCCTGTCTCTCCAAATACCTGCTTACTTGATTTGGTAGATGAATTGGATGTTCCACCAAACACCATTAAAAAAAAAAAAAATAAAGACTGATGTAACAGCATAATTGTATTCAGACTCAAAAAAATACTTATTTCACACCCATTTCATGTATACCAAATAGCTTAAAGAATGTTAGCTGTAGCCATAACAACACAGAAATAATGCACAAGTATTTTCTGGTCTGAATGTACTTACGCAAAAATATTAGCCAGCACTATCTAATGAACAGCACATTTAAATATTCTGGAAAAAATCAAACAGAAAATTGAGTCTCAAAAAAAAATTTTTGTTTTACAGGAAGAAAACTTAATCAAGCCTATTTACCTACAGCTTTTTGTCCTCAAAATCATGTGTCCACAAACATTGTATCATCAGGTTTTTGCAGCATTCTTATATCAGTGCAGGTTAAGAGAAAACATACTCTGCACTCAGTCTATCACTGTAGGTAGTGGTTTGCTCACCAGATGTATTGAACAGATTGTATAAAACCCGCATTCTACCTAAATTTCTCCCAGTGAAGCATTTGGAGGTTTTTTTAGTCTGCTTGGATTTTTTCACTAAATTTTGATGAACATTAATGTTGAGTATTTTTCCAAATTTCTCTAGAGCTGGCTAATGAGTTCTGCTATTACTAAAAGAAAGAATGTCCTCACAGACAAATGACAGAACTGCGTGAACCTTATCTTCTGCTGAATAATCTCAGTAAATAATGCTATCAGAACTCAACATTAATTTTGTCTGTCTACGTATTATCATATATATTCTACATCACTGTCACACTTTTCCACCCTATAATGAATTTTGTTTGTGGTTCCTTCCCTTCAATTACACTTGGGAAGAAAAACATGAGACTGCTTTTCTTCCCACCCCAAAGAAAACAAAGAGAAGGAAACAAACACCCTCTATCTTCACTAAGCCTGTTTATCTTAAACAGGAAGGCACTGGGATAGCAATGAAGACTTTGTTAAGTTAATCATTTAAGTGATACCTATCCAAAGGCGCAGAGCACTATGGGCAGGTTTTTGTCCATTAACATATTTATATATTTCAGAAATTAAAATGGCTATATAAATGTGATGTCTAAACTATTTCACTATGAGGCATTACAAATCTACACTTTGATGTTACTGAATTTTACTCATCTCTAAGTGAAATGAGGGAAAAATTGCCTACATTCTTAAATTGAATATTTCTGATATATCTTAAGTTTCTATAGCAATTGTAGCAATTGTAGATATGGAAAAGAGGTAAGACAATCAAATTCAAGACAGAAAACGAGAAGAATGATAGACAAGGAAACCTAGCTGATGCTGTTACAAGGCATACATAATTCTGAAAAAAAAAACCCTATTCAGAAACTGTGCTAATCTGCAAGATATACTTTCTGAAGTTGTTTTGGGGTTTGTTATTAATTCCATGACACTACATTACAAATTCAGTGAAAGGAGCAAACAAAGTTACGTAGCACCAATTATTTATACAATCAGCTGTATCTTCATTGTTTAATTACAATATAAGCTTTTTATTTCTTTCTTAGTTTAAGTTTCTTTAAATAATTTAGATGTTTGGGTGTTCATAGACAGGGGATATGGGTAAGGTGATGCCTAACAACAATTAAACCCTCTTAACATTATTTTTAAGCATTTATGAGATTTTTGAGGAAAACAAGCAAACAAGCAGGCAACCAAACAAATAAAATGCCCGTTCCCAGGTCCAGTTGCATACATCCGAATTAAAGAAATCCAAATAAAATAAAGAAAAATACAAATTTACAACAGAACGAAAGTCACCTCAAAGGATTATTTACTATTTATTTAGTTTTTACAGGACTGAAAATGAGAACTGAAGTAAAACTGGTAACATATTCTAGGAATTAATGAGATGCTATAAATTGGAAAATGAAAAAAAAAATCTTTCTGAAAGCATTCAAAATCAGGTTTTACAAAATCTTGTTTTTTCACCTTTTTTTGGTAATCTTTATTGACACTGCTCCTTTCAAAGTAAAAATAATCCTGAATGTTCCATGTAGACATTAAACTACACAAATAAATTATTATACAATTGAAATCATTCATCTAAGACATATGTCAGTTGTCCTCTCTTTCAGCATAGCAGCCTGCTCAGATGGAAGTGATGCAAACACCCGTCTACATCAACTAATTATCATCAGTTTGTGTTCAAATGTTATACCTATAGTCTCACTCAGTAATATACGTGTTAACTTGAATTTTTGCATGTCCATTTTAAGAACAGATTTAGGAAAAGAATATGAAGTAGAACAACCAGGAAATCTTACTGCAAGGAAAACATAACTTACAAACAGTTGTAACAAAATTTACCATTTCTTTATTTTATAATGCCTTCAGAGTTAACACTGATTTAGCGTATGATTGTGAATACATTCAGCCATTTAAGCTACATACAAAAACTTCTGTCTTCCATTGCATATTGTGAAGCAGAAATTACAAATAAAGAAGACATGCTGATAAATAACCAAGTTAGCTTTTTGAGGACTCCTGAGAATTTTTTTTCCCCTTCCTGAATAGTTTGCAAACTCAGAGAATGTTCAGATACTGTGAAAAGTCAGTGTATCACAATCTTTTTGTGTGAACTCTCTATCTGGTAGTGGGGAAAAACACCTCTCATAAGATATTGGTGGTGAAAGATTCCTTGGGTAATTCTACAATTTTAAGCAGTTTGGTTAACCATAAAACACTAATGAAATGTAACCTAAATGAAATCTACCTGAGATCTCTGTACTGACCAAAGTATATCAAAACACAAATAAAATGTAGCACTGTATTGATTTTTATTGAGAAGATGTAAGATTGGGTTTACAGCTTTTGTAAGTAGTATGCAATATATATAAGGATGCTTATTTTGTAAAAATAATTGTCACAATGTTACAAGCCTCTTACTTGCCTTTTTCTCACAATTTTCATATTTTGCTGCCATAATAGGCTACAAGCTTTTCCTCACCTACTAAATTATCCAGTCACAGCTTTGCTCAGAGCCCTTCCAAAATAAAAAATAATCAACAGTTGAGCTTGACTAACCAGGGTTTAAACAGCATTATAACAACTATTTTTGAAATTAAACTGTAGTTTGATTTTAAAAGTCATCACACTTTTTGGCTGGCTTAAGGAATAGCACTGTTCTTATAAATGTGATTTTATTAATTAAGAAATCATTAAGGAATTGCTAAATGAAACTTTTCATCATGACTGTTGAAAAGTCATTTCAGTTTTTAATTATAATCTGTTTAAACTCCTAGGGGCAAAAAGTAGCTCGTGATTTATATTTTCTTTCAACATCACTGAAGAACACTTTCTATAAACTTCTTTTTAGGTATGTCCTATTTCTGATCTTTCAGATGTTTCCAGGGGAAAATGAATTTAATTGAATGAAGGATGGCCATGTTTAATGATTATTATTGCTAAATTTAATATTTCACGAGCTTTTTTTTAAAGGATGAGAGAAACTTGCTACTGAATGGGACACATAATTCAACAAGTTTTTACAACCACAGCCAGAAAAGTATTAAGGAAACTCCAGAAGAGATACAAAACTTACCTAGGTTCTTATAGGATGATTATGTGGTGGTATTTGACTATTTAAAAGTGTATGAAGAGCTGCAGCGTGTCTTTAGAAATATTATTTAACCTGTATCAGCAATAGAACTAGCCAAAACAGGGGTTTTGAGAATCTGTGTTACCTGAAATGGTATTTTTCATTTAAAACATAATCAATTACAAACACTGTGACAACATATTGATCGTTTCACAAGCAGGTGATTATACTATGTTCTTGTATATATGCCACAGAGTTATTTTTCTATAGATGTTTGCAAGTGCTCAACAGAAACATTTATGGTTGCTTCCAATAAAATGAAAGAGAAGCTAGAATTTAAAGCAGTCATGGTTGAGCACAGACTTTTTTTTTCATTTTCATTGAGGAATGTAACACCAGGCAACAGGCAAATTATATAGCTATAAATTTCAAATTAGGAAAGACTGGCAAGAAACAAAAACAGTAATTAAAGCTTAAGACTGTCAAGATCTTGAAATGCTGCTTTTCTCAGCTTTCCTTGGATATTCTCACTAATGCACAGCTGGGAAATTCC
>NW_009909625.1:63404-74828 GCF_000696875.1 Nestor notabilis
CACACAGGCAACAAAACCAAAAATGAAAGTGAAATGTATCCATGAGCATCATAGGTCAGATTTCTTGAGATCAGTCATCACTTTCACTGAGGTGCAATATACAACTTACATATCAAGTTTTATTTAACAAATTTTCTGCTAGCACATGGAAGATGTTCATTCTCTCCCTATTGTTTATACAGCTTTATGAAGCATTTGGCCCATTACTATTTATGGATAAATTAATCATTAATTGCTCTGTAGACCTTCTGAACTAAAGTTCCAGGCTGTTAGCTGGAATTTGCAGTAATCTTACACTTTTCAGTTCTACACTTCTGTGATTCAAGTCTTCCTGGTTTAAAAGAAGTATTATCCTCATACTTAACGGTGAAGTGGGACAGGCTGGCCTAAACTTACCAGAACAAAAAAAGAAAAACAGAAGTGTAAAGAGAATGTTGTTGACGAAATTGTATTAAAATAATAGAGTTTAATGAGTGTTTCAGATTGTATGTTGCATACACCCAACTCATCACAAGTTTGAAACTATAAAATCAGCAAAAAAGCCTTTATCTTCCCTGTTTCCCATTCTGTGAACACAAGCAGTGAACAAACATCACAATGTCTTGCAATCGTCACCACCTCTTCTGCTAATGTTATTTAGTTTATGTCCAAATGATAGAAAAATTCCATATTCCATGGGGGGAGAGGGGGGGAACAAACAAAACAAAACAAACCCCAACCAAACAACAAAAACCAATACAACAACCAAAAAAAATAAACAGCAGCAAAAAAAAAATCAATAAAAGACTGCCCTATTATGGGATTTTTTTTCTCTCTCTTCTTCTACTTAAATACAAGTTATGACAGTAAAATGCTTCATAAGCATTTAAACTCTGCATAAATGGGTGCCTAAGTATCTTTTCAGATTTAATCCTAAATACTCCACCTCTAACTTCAGGGATCCTTTGATGTTTGGCAATCCCAGTGATGTCTACATTCAAGGAGCCGAATGCAGATTCTGTTTTCTGGATTTAATGTGAACATCTGAGTCAAGGATGTCTCAACAATTAAAAGATCTGAAGCAGCACCCTCTGATAATGCAATCTTCCTTACTCGCACTCCACAAAACTCTATTTTAATCAGTTCTGCCAAAAGAGATGAACACATTTGCCTACTAAGATGCACAGCAATGAGATCATTAACCTTTTTCTACTCTCTTTTTAATTCTCCTCAAAATGCTTCAGAATTATAAGGTTCCACAGCATATTATAATTCAAACTAAAGTTGGTACTGAGAGGCAGAAGGACACATTTCCCTACATCTTGGCTCTAAAGTCAGCCAGAACCAACTCAGCCTACTGGTAGAGATCACCTACTTAGCACACTGTTCAGTGTGTGGTTTTCAGCTTCAGCATGAACAATCTTCACCTGAATTTCGCCAGCTTTAAGAATACAAGTTATAAAAGCAATCCTGTCATTAACTGCAAATGAGTTTGGTATGTAGGCCTGTATGTAGGCAATGCTTCACAGGACAAGTGCTCAGCAGAGGGCATTTCATTCAGTATCACTGACAAAACCATCGTGCAATTCTTCCTTGCTTTACATCTGCAATTTACTTTGGTAGAATTGTTTACAATGTCGTAATATCTCCAGGCACATTTTCCAAGAATTAGGATGCTTGTATTTAATCATTACCGATTCACCTCAAATATGAAGTATCTCTCCTCAAACAAAGATTATAATAAATATAAGAATGTCAGATAGAAAACCTTCCACCCCTCTGAGAGTAAAAAGGACAGACTGTCTCAGTTTATTTTTTTTTTTTTTTCCTGCCATGGGAACTGAAAGATGACTAGAAAATCCTATTATCTAGCAATATCCCATTAACCTGGTAGAACAAAGCCAAGTTCTCCCTTGTTCTTTCAATACTGTTTCCTGAAGAATAAATTTAAGTATTTCACTTTTTCATATAAGGAATTAACATACACGATAAAGAATCAGGGCCAGCACCTGGGAACTGTGGTATTTATGCAGGTCTCCAGGGTTCTTAGAATCATACTTATCACTCCTGAATATACATCCTTGTTGGCAAGTTATACTCTGAAAATGCCTGCCTGAGTAAAATCAGTGTTTTAAAACAACCTGGATTCAATATTTGAAGAGTTACAGAGAATTGAAATAGTATTTTAAGACATTAATCTTTCTCAAGTGTACAACATTGGAGCTTGGCAGGGGCAGGGGTAGGTGATCTTTTACCACACTCTGCACAGTTCACAGGAGAAAACTCAGGCTCTCCAGTGGTGGAAAAATAAAACCACCATTTGTTTTATTGTAAACTTCCCTAAATCTGCGTCAGGAGGAACAAAAGTTGGCAGATTCTTATAAAAGATACGAAGTAGAAGGAGAAATGAAAGAAACAAGGAAAGAAAAAAGATAAATAGGATCACCATCCCATCGGTCCAGCAACATCGTCTCGGTTAGCAAGTCAAATTTTCAGTTGTGGCCTTTTCAGTTGTGGTCCTTGGGGTCATTTGAGTCTGCTGGGGTCCAGAGTGGAGGGCTGCATGCCACATGGCTGTACGATGGCTGCTGTTTTATAGTGTCAGGCTCTCTTGGAACCCTCCCACAAATGCATTCACAAAGGGGGACCTGGTGAGCCCCAGACCCAGTTCACATGTCACGACACGTGCCACAGTGTCTGTAGTGATGTCTCCGGGCAGTTTGTTGGCAGGGCACTTGATCTTCGCGGCCTCAGGGCAGACAACACATGAAAGCATCCCCCACCATGGTGGAGCCTATTCCTGCTCTGCCCCTCTACCAATAACAAGCTGTCAATTCCTTCTATCTTTTGAGTTGTTTGGAGACAAGCACAAAAGGATATCTTGACTATCACAGAAGCACTCTTTTATTTTCTAATGAAAGTCTCGCATTCAGTGATTTCCTAGCTTGGGAAACTGTAATTTCCTATAATCAGTTCATTGCCATTGGTGCACTGACTATCACTTTGGCGTTAGTTAGCAGTGTTCCATGCTCTTTTAAAGGGTCGCCATCACCAATTCCAGTCTAGGCGGGATAAACTGACATGACAGTAACAGGACAGAAAGGTTACTTCTTAAACACATTAGCCGTGACACACAGCATTGTCTAACTAAAATGAAATTTGACAGGTTTTGGTGTGCAATTCCTTCAGTTTTAGCAATGGACTAATGATCTAATTAATTCATGCTGCTGAGAAACATTATGGTTTCGAGAATGAACACTCTAATGATTTTGTATCCTAATACTTCCATAAATGTCTTTAAGATATACCGTAAGGAAAATTAAAAAAATGGTCTGCGCATTTCAAACCTATTGGACTGAACCAGTGACCTGGGAGCTCAATAGTTCATGTATGGTTCCGTATGAGCTGCTTCCCTTCTGGAAAATGCCCCATTGAATACTTTCTACTGGCTCTGGAAATGATCTGCAGATATTTCTTTTTGAGAGGGACTCAGGAAAGAATTGGAAGGAGAGGCACATCTCCTGTCAAACTGCCTGTTGGTCTGGTTGAAGAGTAGATCCAGAAACTAAAATTTATCACCTTTGGCAGCAGAGGCTGAAACATTTTTAAAAGAAGATTTTCCATGCAAAAATGCTCCAAATAGTGTCATAGCACTGCTGACAGAATAAGGATACACACACTCAGAAAGCTTCATGCAAAATTTTTATCTTTCAGATTCTATTTTCACAGGAGGATGACATAAATAAGTGACAATTTTTTGAGCAGGACCTTTCTAATGTCTTGTTTATGTAGCACTCAGCAATAAGCAGAATGGGAGCATTATCATTACTTTTCAGAATATTTGATTTCTGCAGATTCTCCACAGTCATATCTACCTATAAAGTCATGTATGCTGACTTAGGAATCTTATAAATGGATTATCATTTCTGAATTGAGAACCTGAGTACAGGGTACTATTTGTATGAATAACATTAAGATGTAAGGGCAATATGCAGACATACCTAGGCTGGCAAATAAATATAAAAAATCAACTGACAGGAATCAGGAGATATATATACATGTCCTGAAAAATTTCCTTTTAGGAAATTAGGAAATTTTTCCTTCTACATTTTGCAATAAATTTTCCAACATTTATATCTTGATCAAGGTTAAATATCATGTTAGTTACCAAGATACCAGAGAGTAATATTACTCTTGGCTAGAGAAAAAGGCAAAATTACATTTCCACTTCCAACTGCCATAGTATTAACAGAAAACACCAGGAGGTAGACACGAAAAGGCATTTCAGACAGTCAAAGTTATCAGTGGAGAGACTCTATATAGTTTGTTCAGGCACACAAATTTAATTGAAATAATTGTGATATCAGAGAGATTCAAAACATTTGAAAGATTTTAAAAAAATTAACCTGGTTCCACGAAACTAGGTGAAAAATTCACCTTTCTTAGATTATGAAGAAATACTTGCCATAACAGTTATAAGTAAGGAGGTTGATAAACAAATGTAATGATGATGTGCAGTTTTAAACTGAGAGTTTGGCCAAGGAGCAATCTGGTCTGCTCACTACCTGTTTCAAGTCTCAAAACACTAGAAAGTCCAGGGCTGTGGAACAAAGTTGATGTTGTGGCAATAAGAAGTTTCATCTGGATTAACCAAGTAATTACCAATCTATCAATTGCATAGCAATCTGTTGAAAAATAACAGGTAGGACTCAATTAATAAAGAAGGACAAGGCCATGTTAACTGCCATGAATTATACAAAAGCACTGATAGTGTACTTAATAATTAAAGGAAGGCAATTAATCCAAATCAGCATGGATTTACAGAAAGTAGATCTTAACTTAGATCTTCGTTATCTTGGAAGGATCTTTCTTTCCTTTATGCAGTCATAAATTTGGCAGATAAAAACAATAGTGCTGACACAGTATGCTTAGATAAAAAAAAAAAATCTCTTTTGATACCACAACTACTCAAATTAAATTGTTCTTATTTCTTACTCCAAATGTAAAGTATCTTTAACACTGAAATCCATGGAACATTGATTAATTCATAATGTAAGAAAAAGAAGAATTGTCTATTACTAGGATAGCTGTCTGCTGGGGTCCCAGATGCCTAGTCATGCTTAATACTTACTTTACATGATCTAAAAATGGCCTTAAAAAAATCTAGTCCTAACAAATAAGATTTGCAAGTGACACAATAACCAGACAACTAACGCTAGATTACCAAATGAGTCAGAAAAAAAGCAAAACAGCCACTCCCCGTATTTCTAGGATTAAAAGATTCTGAAAAACTTCAAAATCAAATTACCACAAGCTGAAGTCAAAGGCAAAATAATAACAATGCTAAAGAAAGCTCTGGTGAGTAAAATAATAAATATTGAGGTATATGTAAGTTTTTTTACACAACTCTTACTTGAATACTGTGGGCTTAATGTTGAGAGACAGAGAATGTCGGGAAGCTGGAGAGGGTTCAGAGAAGCACTATTATTGATTTAAAAGTTTGGATATTATGCCTTCTAGAGAAAAAAATTGAATCCTTATACAAACGGAATAGTTAAAGGTGGCCTGTCCATGAGTAAGCTACATTTAGAATACAGAATAGCCAAAAGGAGCATTTTATATATTAACAGCATAATGTCACAAAATCAAAGGCTGAAAATTAAAGCTGGAAAGTCTTAGGCTAAAATAAGTACACACTTAATACTCTGAGAGCTTAATCACTGGATCAACTTTACCACAAGCTTTTACAGTGTCTTTATCAACAAATATATTTTTTATATTTTATAGATATTTTATAGATATATTTTATAGAGATTTTTGAAGTGTATTGGCTGACTCAGAGACATCAGACTAAGTAATTGCAGTAGTTCTTTTGGCGTTACTTAAGAATACTAGTTCACTCCATTACTTAAACATAGTTGTCATTGATAATTTCTCTAAAACAGTAAAACATGCATACTTCATAAAAATGGGATAGTCGCCATGATGATGTTCTATAGTATGGAATTCAGATAGGGGGTAAACAGAACAGCTTATTTGCAGTTACCATTGATGCTGGTTTCAGTTTACTTTCTTATCAAAATTACATCTGTTCTTACAGCCTTGTTCATTGCACTGAGAGAAATAAAAAAAAAATCCTGATTCTGCTTAACTGTTATAAATTCTATTAAGCAAACTCCACAACTGACTGGCTTGAGGTTTTGCTAAGGCTGCTAATCAATAGGCATCAGGATGAAGTGCAAGTTTAAGAAATTTCAAACATCACTTAGAAGCTGTTTTTCAGGTTTCCCTTTTTTCAGATCCAAGTTAAAGAACCCTGTAGAGCAGACACATATGCTGGAATGTATTCTCTTGGGTTTTTTTTTTTATTATTATGGATTCTCAAAAGCATCAGATCTATTAAGTAGATACAGGGGTCAAAAAAATTTACATGTTTGGAAACATGTTATATATAGCCAGTGTCTTCCATACATTCGATGTACAGGCAGCATAAACTTTTTCTGAAACACTGCAGTTCCAGGAAGATAGTTACTTGCATTAGATACATATTTAAGGATCTGATCCTTGATATATGTCTGTCATCTCCAAAAATCTCTATCGTGGAAAAAAAATCCCCACAGACTCCTATTCACAGTGTCTGAATTTTCCATATTTCTTAAAGGAGACAATAAATTGGCACTTACGGCTAATAAATTGTACACTAATAAATAACTGTATGGAACAGTTCAAGATCGGTTTTGAGTATGTCTTAAGTGAAAGCTACAGAAACCTTCTCAGCAGGCTGAAACTTGTTGACCTGATTTCTACTTTCATAACCCTTTAAGGGCCAATATATTTTCCTGATACCATCCCCTGAGCCTCACTCATTCAAATTCTTTGTATCCAGGTTCATCTCTGGAAAAGCTGTTTTTTCATCTTGACAAAATAGGTAAAATTGCTTATAAAGCTGCAAAGTAATTACTTTGCAGTTACCCATACTTATATTGCATTTTCACTTAACAAATTGAGATTGGCCCAGTGACATGAATGCACATATTTCTACATGAAAAAAGAAACAACTTGCTAATGTAACGTGGTAGATTATAGCACCTCATGTCCTCACGTTAGATGAGAAGGATTCAAGGCCAGTGGCACTGTTTTGGAATTATGGATGTGGATACTTCAGACTCGAGGGGAAAAAAAAATATTCTTTCATATCTCATTTGAAAATTCTGAGGTACACTGAACTTATGAATTATAAGTACTTTAACATTTATTGTACTCTATTTATTGTTAACTATAAAGTTACTTAAAATCTGAACATTTTTATATGTTTGCCTTTGGGACTAAACCCTGAAGTTCTAATTCTGGAAAAAATATTTATTTGACTTCTTTTTCCCCCTGAGAACTGGAGAACATGATGTAAATCAGAAATGTATGAATTTTCATAATTTCATCTGTGAAAAATTAATGCATTTCCTTCAAAATAAATGTGTGTGTGTGTGGAATTTCTTTGAAGCTAAATGTTACCAAATACTAAGAAGTAGTGCGGTGGTTGCGTAATGTTATATATTTGGTTTTGTCCATCCTGGAACATCTAAGCAGACAAAAATATTTTACCCTAGCTAGATATTGGTTTCCATACATAGGTGTCAAAGTGAAACCAAAATAAAGCCTAGAGAATCTAATGGTTTCTCCTGGCCCTTAATTCAATCAAACTCTGCAAATGGTTCCCTTTATATTTTTTTAATAAGAAGAAAAGAACAGGCTTTGAATTCAAAAATGCAAAGGTGAATCAGAACTTGCTGAAATACATTGATTTTCTCTATTAAAGATCAGACAGAGAATAGAACAAATACTCCTCTTCCCTGTATTTCCTTGGCAGTGTATCCAGAGCTCTTCAAGGCTATATAATTTCCAGCCACACCTTTACTTCCAAACGGTCAAGCTACAGCATCATCTTGGCACCACTGCTGCTCATTCCATAATGTCTTATAATTCAAATGAAGTTTATTATCAATGCCAATTCAGTTTATATAAAGCATTTTACTTTTACTGTTTTACAGCCACAATGGTAATCCAAGGCAATCAATATCGGGCTCTTGGCTCTGCATCACAGGAAATAAACCTCAAATATGTAGTCCTCAAAAATACACAAAATATCTCTGCCAGAGCTATCCTTTATAACTGAGAAGACCATTAATTTTCAAACTATTTCAGGCCAATCCTAATGAAGTATCAGGGCAATCCTCCCTCTCCTCCACCCTCTCTGAGTTCATCAAAATTAACAAAAGGAGTTACATAAGAGTTTTACATCATGTCTTTGAAGTATAACTACATTTCTGACTATTTGATATTATGGAGTAACCTTCACTAGATCTCCCACCTCTGTTGACTGAATTCTGCCAACTCCAGGTGGTGCATGAATGATGATGTAAATTAAATTTGACTTCTCTAGTGACTGAGTCATTGAAAAACAAAAAGCAAGCACCACTGATTTCCTAAATGTTATTTTTGTATAGGGGAAAAAAAAAATAAAAATCCACCCTTATTTTTCTAACAAATAAAATTCTATTCAGACAAAATGATTTCATCTTATGATGATTGGAAGTACAGTACAGGTTGCTTATGTGCCACTTTGCTATTAAAGTGGCTCATTACTTTGAATAAACACTAATTTGTTGAAGACGCTTCTAGTGTGTGACCACTCAAGGCAAAATATTATGTGTTTGTGGTGTTACTATGTTCTTTTGTTGTTTTTCTGAAATTTATGCTAAGTAAATCAGGAGGCCTTATTGCTGAAATTAAAAGAAAAGATTGTTCGTCCTGTGTTAAACCCCAAGCTGTTACATTCATAAAAATCAGAAATGCTAGCACATCTATCTATCTATCTGGGACTTCAGTTTTGAGAAGTTTGTTGTCCAGGTGCCATAGGCGCTCTTTGCTCATTCTTCTGAAAACATCTATAAATTTTACCTTTTATAAATCTCTGCATTGTCAGTCCACACATGGCCAGATCTGTTAGGTCTCGGCAGCTAAATGCTCTGGGGACTCAGTATGTTTCATTTAACACAGCCTATATCCACTACTCATATTGAATCTTGTCTTTGTGGAGAAAGCAAGATTTTTTTCTCCAAATACTTCTTCCAGGGCTAAGGATTATAATGGAACTTGGCACAGAACAAATAAGGAAGACTGTATTTTTCTATAGTCAGTAAGAAAGGAAGGAAGAAACAGCTTTCTGATGTATGGACGGAACACGAAACAGAGAGAAAAAAATGAGGATGGAGCAAAGGGGCAAACAAGAGTAGTAGAAAGAAGAAAAAGAGAACATTTCTTGCAGTCTGTCATAACTTCCTGAAGAAAAAAGTAAACTACAAAGCTTCCCTAGAGGTAAGCACAAAACAAATGACTACTTTCCAGCATCTATCACTTACATGCATCCCTTGGTAAAGTACTTTTGAAAATCCCAGTCTGAAGATGAACAGGAAATTAAGGTAACAGGAAAATACCATAAAAAAATAAAAATGAAATCTCCAACTTATACCAACCAACACTTTCTACCCTTCTCCAGTCTCCAACCCTCACTAATCAAACAAAAATGCATCACAAGTATGGCAGGTTGAAAGAAAAAAGGTAAAATGTGACATGATTATATGATGATCTTAAGGTCCTTTCCAACCCTAACTGTTCTATGATACAGTGTTCTATGATGATACGGTAACCTGAAATCACCCTGGAATATGCAGCCATTCTGATGCAGCTTTTAGTTACATGATCATGCAGTATTTCCCAGAGGATCCCTACCTCATTTAGGTACGTTGTACTAGAAATAGTATTCTATGTTTCAGACAGCTGAAGTTCAATTTGCAGGGGTCCTAAGTGTTGACAGTTGAAACTGAAATCAGCGGGAGCTCTATTCTGAATTGAAGATCTGTGAAAGTGCTAAGAAAAACTGGAAAAAAGGTCAGCCTCTTAGCTTCTGGGGTAAGCCTTTTACAGCTCAGCACTTCTGGAGATGCTGCCTATCATTTGTGACCAAGTTTCATAGTTAAGTGGGATAATACAGTATCACCTCAGAAAACCGCTGTAAGGATAAATTTGCTGACAGCCTGGAATGAGGACTCCAGAGTCAAGCTCTTATGAAAACTAGTAGTTCTTTGCTTGCTAAAGATTTGCTTTATATAGAACGGACAGACTAGATAGGACTAGTATAGGACAGGTAAGTCTAGGTAAGACTCCACAATTTATTGTTTCTTGGGTTTTTTAGTTGTGTTTCGTTTGGGTTTATTTTATTTTTTTTTTAAGACAATCACTAAAATGCCTGTATTTAAACATTACATAGAAATTACTACAGCCAACCACGCTGGACACAGACATAAGCAATTGACTTAGCTGCCTTCCAGAGCATGTCTTGTTTGTAACAGTGTGGCATTACCTACAGTAGACATTTTCTCTTTGTGACAAAACCCTGAAGTTCTCATCTAAGGAAATAAAAAAAAAATTCCCTAAAAAAGATTTCCCTAAAAAACATCAGTGTACCAGACTGCCCTGTCAACATCAAGTACTAGCTCATATACAAAGATAACAGCATAACACAAATCATAGAATCACAGAATCATAGAATAGTTAGGGTTGGAAAGGACCTTAAGATCATCTAGTTCCAACCCCCCTGACATGAGCAGGGACACCACACACTAAACTATGTCACCCAAGGCTCTGTCCAGCCCGGCCTCGAACACCGCCAGGGTTGGAGCATTCACAGCTTCCTTGGGCAACCTATTCCAGCGCCTCACCACCCTCACTGTGAAGAACTTCTTCCTTATATCTAATCAAAACTTCCCATGTTTAAGTTTAAACCCATTACCCCTTGTCCTACCACTAGAGTCCCTAATGAAGAGTCCCTCACCAGCATCCTTGTAGGCCCCCTTCAGATACTGGAAGGTTGCTGTAAGATCTCCATGCAGCCTTCTCTTCTCCAGGCTGAACAGCCCCAACTTTCTCAGCCTGTCTTCATATAATCTTGCACAAGCACAGTCATTAATACTACTATGAAATTCATATGTCTGTGTATTGTTTCTGGGGAAGTGAACATTTTTTTTCAAAATATATAAGTTCTAAATAAAAAATAAATCATGCAATTTTAGAGAAAAGCCAACACAAATTCTAGAGAAGCTGAAACTGTTTTTCAGTGCCATTTTTGCCTAGGAGATCTGTAACATCATAGAATCATAGAATGGTTTGGGTTGGAAAGGACCCTAAGTTCATCTAGTTCCAACCCCCCTGCCATGAGCAGGGACACCTCGCACTAAGCCATGTTGCCCAAGGCTCTGTCCAACGTGGCCTTGAACACTGCTAGGGACGGAGCATTTACAACTTCTTTTGGCAACCAAATCCAGTGCCTCACCACCCTCACAGTAAAGAACTTCTTCCTTATAGCTAAGCTAAACTTCACCTGTTAAGTTT
>NW_009909625.1:74971-106075 GCF_000696875.1 Nestor notabilis
CTTCTCCAGGCTGAACAGCCCCAACTTTCTCAGCCTGTCTTCATAAGAGAGGTGCTCCAGTCCTCTAGTCGTCCTCGTGGCCCTCCTCTGGACTTGTTTCAACAGCTCCATGTTCTTGTTATGGTAAGGACACCAGAACTGTACACAATAACCCTACATGAGGTCTCACAAGAGCAGAGTAGAGGGGCAGGACCACCTCTTTCGACCTGCTGGTCATGCTTGTTTATATGCAGCCCAGGATACGGTTGGCTTTCTGGGCTGCATCGGCCCACCTCAAGAGCATGTCAAGGTCCCTCTGGATGGCATCCTTTCCCTCCAGCATATCAACCGAGCCACACAGTTTGGTGTCATCGGCAAACTTGCTGAGGTCACACTCAATCCCACTGTCCATAGGTCTGCTTGAGAGAAATCTCTAGTTTTGTTTAGCATTGGCAACAGCAGGCATCAGACTGATCTGAAAAAGCCTATGAGAGTTTTTAAACTCCTACCCAGTACATCTAATGCAAGAGCTGCAGAATGTCTATTCTATAAGCCGTAACATATGACTGTTTATCTTTTTTTATACATAGGAAGGGTAGCACTAATTTCAAATAAGCTAAAACCTCCTGAAAAATCCTGAACATTAAAATCCATTGTCCAAATCCTTCTCAAATTAATTTTGGCTACTTGATGGTCTGAGAAAGATGAAAATAAATGCTAAAAATTCCTATAGGCCTCTGCCAGCCTTAGCCAAACCAAGGAAAAGAGAATTCTCCAGCCTAATGCGAACTGTCAGACTTTTAGCATTTCTAAAAACACCTAAAAATACTGTAGAGGGAAGGAAGATGGGTTAGTGACAATAAGCTGTGCAAAGTTTTTGGCAAGCATTATAATAAGGAAGATGAGGATAGTAAGGAAGAGAGCCAGTTTCTTTCCTCTTTCTTCATGTGGTAACTGAGACAGAGAGACTGCATGCTATGAAGTGGTCTCCCCTTCATTTTCACATTATTTTCTCTCTTTTTTTGCACACCCTCCTCTAGCTGTAATTTGGTTGTTATTTCCACCATCTATTAAAATGGGCAGAATGGTGATAATTGCTGATCAACAACTTTCCTGTGACTTTCAGGCAGAAAATGAGTTCAAATGTTTTTCAAGCAGTGCCAATTAATTTGGCTAGCTGTTCGTTTCAGCTAAATACTTAACAGTATACAATATGCAGGTTTTTAAATAATTCAGGGTATTTTTTAAAGATTAAGATTTTAACACTATAGATCATAACTATGTGCTTTATTTTTGTATCAAGGTAATAAAAACTTTGAAAAGCATATTAAAATTCTAACCACTGCATTAGTATATTTATGCTTTATAACCAGAAATTAAAGACTGTTTATTCAAATTCCATTAGTGAAAGAGAATTATCAAATAAATGAGAATTAAATTGTGTCTCTCCAGCAAAGATCTACATAGAAGATAGCCTAACTTCAGACTGCATTTGTATCATCTGTATATTTATATACTTCCATTAACTTCCATAGATTTCTCTGAAATGTCCACCTTTTCAGAGAAAAGGAGAATGAAGCTCAGTCTAGCCAAAAGAAGCAATTGATAATCATCTGGAAAAACGTTCCAGAGACTGCAGCTTCACACTTTTTCATTCAAGACAATGTCAAAAATCCCACTGTCAGGGAACTAAACAAAGATCAAGGGGGAGGGAGGAACCAACCATTTCTTCCTGCTTCAACAGATCTAGTAAATTATGTTTGTTTGTACACATGGAAAGTCTTGCTGTGCAAACAAACCTCAATATTTGCAAGCACCCCTTGACTTCTTTTGTGCATACCTTTTCAATTTTCACTTTTGAAGAGTCTATTTCAGAATTCAATTTCAAAATTTCTCAATACAAGGAAAACTTAGAATCATAGAATCATAGAATGGTTTGGGTTGGAAAGGACCTTAAGATCATCTAGTTCCAACCCCCCTGCCGTGAGCAGGGACACCTCACACTAAACCATGTTGCCCAAGGCTCTGTCCAGCCTGGCCTTGAACACTGCCAGGGATGGAGCATTCACAACTTCTTTGGGCAAAAATACTTCATTTAATTGTACAGATATTATACCTTGAACTAGAATTTGTTTTCATACTTTATGAAGAAGTGAGGTAGAGAGGACAGGACTAGCAAACGAATTTGCTGTCTATTCATTCATCTAATCACATATTTTAAGTAAATGGCAAGAGAAATAAACTACAAACATGGAAGCTCAAGTTGCAATCTGTATGTTATCTAATTTTCAACAGATGTATTTGCTATGAAGAGTAAAAGTGTTCTCTAAGCTTTGACAAACCAATCAAGTTGTCCTGCAAATCTTAATAATAACTTCATAATAATTTAGGGCATTCACTGTCTCTCAAAGTTAAGCTTACTTGCCTGCAAGCCATAATTTCAGATTATGCCATTCTGGAAGTTATACACTTCTCTGAAAATCTCTTACACCATTCTGCAGTGTTTCTATAGTGCTTCAAACATCATATTTAATTTAAGATAACACAGCCATTTGTTTGAATACTGATTTTAGTATAAGTACTATAAATCCATTTACTAGGCCAATTATTAAGCATTCTGACAGGTGGCATTTAATACCACTTGCACTGATTGACCAGGTAGGTGTTCTGATATTTAAATGATCAAGAAAATATAATTCAGCTAATTTATCTTCCTATGTATTATGTGATTAAATCCTTACAGCACATTTCTGAACTAGATTATTTATTTTTGTCAAGTAAATTTAAAATTCTCCCTACACAAGGCCTCAAAACATGAGATACCCTTGATTTTCTTTATAAATATTTTAATAGTGAATACACTAAGTCTTCTTCGCGATGGTATCTGTCAATATCACGATATGATAGCATTCGGACAGATAGCATTCATACACTTTTCTGCAAATGCAGAACTTCTGCTATTTTATCACTTAGCAACACTGTGCAATAATTTTGCCCCCCTCCCTCCCTACTATTATGGACACGATGTGTCCAGGACAAGAAATGCTTAGAGGAAAACTGTTCCTGCAGTGAGATATTTTGACACAAAAATCTTTTCTCATCAAAGATGAAAAGCACCTTGTCATTCATTTCTAATTACAGTCTCCATTCTGTTATTACAGAAAGATGCCAACTCCCCGTGGTGATGTCATACACTGACACTTACAAAACCACATTGGACTTTGTCTGCTCTTGGTGTTTGCCAAGATCAGTCAGTGTCAGCACTGATACACACTGATAAGGGGAATTTATAATAACAAGTGTTAATTACGTTTAAAGTCAAGAAAAGGGCATTAGGCTTTCTGATAGTAATACTTGCTGAATCATCTTCTAAAACAATGGAAAAAACTTCATTTCGTATTCTTGTTCTGAAATGCTAAGACATCAGACTGCAATGGCAACAGAGATTTCACACTCCTAGAATCAATTTGAAAAGATGTAAAGTTATTAAAGATTAAAACAAAATATTTAGTGTTCTGCAATTAGTGTTAACATCCAGGCTAAAACTACGAGTGGAGAAATAGCTGAACAGAAGTGGTTACCATTTGAGAATGCAAAGCCTTTGAGAAATTCTAATTCTGGCCAAAACAGCATTAGACAGTCTAATCCAAACTACAGATGCACTCACATTAGCATATATCAAGAGAAGACATAAATCAATCCCCCTCATTAGTTCTACTTAGCGTAGTGGCTCTTACTAATTTTCTGAAAGTAACAGAAAATACTTGTGATTCAGTGTAAGCTAGAAGTTTATTTTACATCTTATTAGGAGTTATATACAGCTGTCAAGATAATCACCATAGCAAAAACTTCGGAGTGTGTGACATAATAGTCCAGTTGGTGATCTTGGTAATTTCAAGATGTTGTGATTCAGAAGTCCAGTTACTAAATTATTATAAGGTCTCCAAGTTATTAATGAACTCAGCACAGATATGAGACATTACTGAGTTACCTGTGGCTCATAATTTTTTTCGTATAATCATAAAATCATAGAACATCAGGTTGGAAGGGACCTCAGGAGTCATCTCGTCCAATCTTTCTTGGCAAAAACATGGTCTAGACAAGATGGCCCAGCACCCTGTCCATCTGAATCATAAAAGTATCCAACACTGGGGAGCCCACCACTTCCCTGCAAAGATTATTCCAACAGCTGATCATTCTCATTGTGAAAAATGTCCTGTTGTGCTCAGTCAGAATCTCCTCAGGAGTTTTTGCCTTCTTTAATGTCGAGGACTTAACTTTTCTCAAGGAGAGCATGATATACTATATAGCTTCTAATACCTTGCTCTGAACTAAAAATTGGATTTTCTTTTTCTTGAGCTGAGACTATTAGACTCTTTTTAGCTATGTATTCTCCATTTTATAGAAAACAGCCCTTGGGAAAACTTGTCCCAAAAGGTTATGAAAGCATAACGTTGAAAGAAAAGTAAAAGCGGGATAAAATAAAATGCTTACTAAAGGATCACATTTTTAAGAGACACTCCCTATGAACTGTTATTCTAGTTTCTATCTAAATATTTTTTCTAACAACAAGAAAATCAAACTAAAATGCACAAAATGTATTACGGATTATGATCTTTATGGCAATGGCAATGGCACTGAAGAAGTCCCATTTTATTATACAGATATATAAAAGAAATACCTAGGTTTAATTAAGAGATAGACACATATGTGTATATATATGGAAAATACTTTGCAGTGTCTGACATATATACCTCATTCACAAGACAAATGGATATCAGACTATGAGTAGCTTACAACATGTAATCACCATGGAAGAACAGACTGGTTACTACTCCTAACTTGTACATGGGAGACAATTGTACGTAATCTTAGGGTCTTTTTTTTAATTATTATTCTGCAGGTTTATTACATTAGTTTAACAAGCAATTCCTCTGGCAAGGATTCAAGGTGAATCCATCCTACCAGTTCACATGGACCTGCAGTGCAGGAGGGTGTCTTTGTTGAAGTCACCTCTAGGGTGGTAGAGTGGGTTGAGATGTGGGTTATCAATAGACTCCTGCTGTGAATCTCTGCTTTTGAAATTCACTGCAGTGCTCTCATCACTACTGTTGGTATTCCGGTGCTTTGAAGCTGTCCAGTTGGCAGCTTCAGTGAAGCAAGCATTGTTGATAGCTGCAGGGGACCCAATGTAGACAACTATTTATGAATAATTAAAATACATGTAATGAAATATTTGCTTCTGTAGTCATCTTAGGCTGTATACTTATTACAGAGGTTAAATGCTACAAAACCAGTGCTTATGTCCAATAAAGAATCAAATGCATTTTTGTAGAATGGAATTTTCCAAACAGCCTGTGCAAGTTTAGTCTGGCCTTAGCTTGATTTTCAAGAGTTTGACAGAAACAAGAACAACTCTGATATTCAGGAAAAAAAACAAACTAAGTAGTACTCAAAAAGTTTAAGCCAAAAGTTTGGAATGAACCAGAAACAAATAAAAGAAACTTAATTTCTCAAATATTTTTCATAATTTATAGCAGTGACAAACTGACAATAAACACTACCAGAAAGCACTACTGAATTCACTGTCTGATGTTTCTTCAAAGCAAGGTATCTCTAGACCTAAGTAAAAGCAGGAATATTTATAAGGTACATGCAGTACCTAAATTAGACTTCATTCTTCATGTAGTCATTAAAAATAAAAGTTTGCTTTGTGTCATCCTCTGGAGATGCCCTGAAACTTAAGGTTGTAATTGTGGTTTTGAGATGACAGTATGCCACAATATGAAGATAACACTGAATTTCATATTACAACAAATAAAGAAATAATAAGAAGAAAACTTGAGGAAAGAGGGAAGAAGAATGAAGTTTTCACACACACAGGTCAGTCTCCTGATGTCACATATACCTGATGCATCTATAAGGGAAACCTTTGTTGAGATTCACACAAACTGTAGCACTTACAGACAAACAACAGCTCAGGCACCATGAATGTGTTCTTGGTGCAAATAGCAGTGAAAATACCGTTAGAGTGAAAATAAAGTTTTATTATCTCACAACACTGATTCTGGCTTGTGAGTGTAAATGCAGCATATTGATTTTTCTAATCTTTGCAAACAAGCAACTCAACCGAGTTGGAAGATATTTCATTTTAAAAAATAAACACAGTTATCACCTTAATTAAAACCTTAAGCTTTCCAAAGCATTTCGGTTCTACCAATACTAACCAACTGGAAAACTATATTAAATAGACTTCTTTCATTTTGAAATTTCTAACAAATGACCATAGGCACTAAATACTAGAACTTCCTAAGTAAAACTATCATGATTTTTTAATTAGTTTTGATAAAAAAGAAGACTCCCAGAGAGATGCAGAGTGCATCTCGACCTCAGCTGTGGAGAGGAATGCCAAGAAATATGTATCAATTTTACTTCTCACCCAAAATGATCAATAGTGGCCATGACTTCCAGGGTAGATAGTCTCTTGTTACAGAGGTTATAAAGCTGGTCACTGATTGTATTACAGGAAATGGAAACCTATCAACTAGAACTAATGTAGGACAGTGAATTCCCTTTTCCACCTTCATAAATTGATACTTGGTAAGTTCTACCTTTGAAACTCTTCTAAGATGTAAGATAAGCCAAGGTATAGATTATTCTAGGAAGTGAAATAAGGGTATGGATTACTTTAGGAAGAGAAAGAGAGTGGAGGGACAGTTCCTGAGAACTAACCACTCTTGTGAACTCAGGCATGCATTTTGTTTCCTGAACTAAAACAACAATTGGTGTTACTTAAATACATGACTCTTACCAAGACTTTTCATAGCATCAAAGCTCTGAAGCCACATTCTTTTATGCATCACATAAAAAGAAAACAATCATACCTCTGGCAGTTTCTCGCCAAAAGCAAGGTTCTTTAAGGGTTACTTCAACTAATGCAACCATGGTAAAGAGAACTTTGCTCTTCATCTAGTAGATAGATAGGTCATTCATATAGCCTGTGGAAATGTCATATTTTGCCCCTAGTGTTAAGTTCCTGAAGGAAGAACCATTGCATTTTATCAGGACGTAAGTCTTGTTATTGAACCACATTTATCTTCTGGATTGGACAACACCAGGATTCTGAGTAGATTTTGAGGTGTAGAGGAGGGGAGAGGCAAAGTAGCAGTGGTGTGTTTGACAAAAATTAGAACGTTAGAGAAAAAAAAAAGAAACATTAACTTAAAAACCTAAGTGAAATTAGTTCCGTGACTAAGTCAAAATTGTGTGGGAAGGTCAACTGAACCTACTTTTCTCAGCTGTGCTTGTATCATATTTTAGGTGCCTGAACTTTTATAGGCTTCATACATAAACTGCTCTGTTAAATATGACATAGTTCATTCCATAAAAATTCTGAAGGCAATGATCATTTGATTTAGCAAGATATTTCCAAAGCTCAGGATAAAACTTCACTGAGACATTAGTATCACAAGGAATCCTTGTAGCTTCTAAGGACAGAACAATAAATTGTCTTTTTTTATTTATTCTATAGTGAGAATTGGCTTATTCCTTTTATGAAAATTCAAGTGTCACTTCTTTCAAAGAAAGAAAATTTGTGAACAGTTTCTTTATAGGTTGGGGGTAGTGTAAGAAAACAAAAAATCTTTCCAAAATCAAGAGAAATTAAGAGTGTGAAATGCAAGCTCTGGCTTTTTTCCTCACCACAATTTAATCTTCCACTGAAATTTAACTGATACCAAATCAAAATAACTGACTGCAAAGGTTACTTAGCAATCATTTCCACAGAAATGCCATCGTTTTACTCTGATGTTTCTAAAATACAATTTAGGCCAGAGTGAAATGGAGTGAAGATACTTTCCACGAATTCAGGTAAGTTGAAATTTCTGAAGGGAAAAGTCCATTAAAACTTAATAAAGACTATAAGCATTTGTTTTACTGAATGCAGTCAGATTAAAAGCTTTTACATAACTCTGCTAATATAGAAAACACTGGACACATTACTTGTTCTTCAGTGCTCTTAGTGACATTAACCTATTATAATTTTATATAGTTCAAAATAGAATTATATTAGATGAACCTTAATTAATGTTTTATGCATTTTTAAAAGGCAATTTTAGACATAAGGAGGGTGACCTTAGTCACATACAGTTATTCTAAAGTCAGCTGCGGTGTTTAAAAGGTGCTGTAAGTCTGTAACTGCTGAAAAACTTTTGTTTTTTTTAAACAAACCAAATGCATCCCCCAAACTGAAAGATGGGTAAATGTACAAACATTCTGTTTGAATTTAGTAAGGTCAGTAGCATTGACCATCTATCTATTACCTATTTGGGGATTTTTAATAGAAGTAAAATTGCCCTTGAAAAATACAAGGATTTAGTTTCAAAAGGTACACAGGTAGTTGCATAATCAACTGTATTTGACTTCTTTTTTGGTCCAGATCTCCAAAACCCTTGTCAAACATGCTATCCATACATACTAAAGAAAAAGTATACTAAATCAAATTCAGGATTTTTTATTATTATTGAAAAGAAAACACTGTCTAGGTATTTATTATTCTATTCTTGAGCTACATTCAATTACTTCTACAATGTATGGCATGTTTCAGTATTTGACAGAAAAATAAAGAAAAATACAAGAAATAAAAAAATAAATTAAATGCTCTCTCACATCTCAAAGTACAAATGACACTAAACACCAATTCCATTCCAGAGTAAATATACTTGGTTAGCACAATGACTTAAAGGAATGATTTATTTCACAAGATGCAGTAAATCTGCCATTTAGTCAAATACTGGTAATCACTCTAGTTGAACTGAATAAAGAACATGGAAATTAGAGGAAAGAAAAACAGATGCAAATTGATTATCAGAAGGTAAATACGCTATAATGAATTCTCTATCCTGGGTAAGCAGCAGCATCCCCAGCAGCCTACTTTGCTCTTAAACCAGTGAATACATATATACACATAGATGCTTAAGACTGACTTGAAGTCAAAACATTTACAGAACAGTCTTTTAAGCTGCTTCTATGTGGCTCTAAGAGATTCTGTAGCACTCAGATCAATATGCACTGCTTCTTATTTCTTGATTATGGTGTTAGGATTTCCCTCATACTCATTTTCAGTAGGTTCAGAGCCCTCCAACAAACTTACCTGCAAACTGCAGCCCAGTGACTTTCTGGGCTCTTCCCACCCTTGAAGGGTAGAAACAGAAGTCTGGTACAGAAGCAGCAGATGACAGTAACATGCAGGTGGGACTGTTCCATGCATGGTGCCCACATGCTCTCCTAGCCATGATAACAGTGAGAGTGGCAACAGGACTGCAGGCCATGTGAATGGCTTACACAGCAAACAGTCCAAGAGCCTGTTTGTCCAAATGCTGACAACCCTAGAGAGGAAGACAGCATAGATTAAACATTAAACAGGGGATTACCAAGAGTCTTTGGAAAAAAGGAAGTGAGCTTGAAAAGAAGTACAAAAAGACCATGGCACTTTGAGAATGTCAGAGTTGCTTGCCCTGCTGTAATGACAGTCTCTGCCTAGGGCTGGCAGAGCATCCTCACATTTGGGGCCACAGGGAGCTGCGCACAGTCAGGGCACCGGCAGTGCAACACAAGACCCACGCCTCAGGTGTGCGCCAATGGGAGCTGTCTCAGTAGTGGATGGGTCATACAGGTGCAGGCAAAGCCATCACGCAGGTAACTGCGAGTATGTCAGAGTCACACTTCCAAGGATTAGTTGTAATAGGCTATTTAGAAAATTAAAGGTGTTTCTTATAATTTCATGTATGTCTAGCATTGTGGTTTATCTTCTGTATTGTTGATATTGCTCTTGAATATACGGTTCATTGATTGTTGTTTATTATGTGTCACTAGTAAATCAATAAACCACTTGGAAACAGATTTGATTTAAACCATCATGAGTTGAGCTGGTTTTCGGTCCAACTTTGTTATATATAGACTTCATGCACAAAGAACATGTCTTCAAACAAGCTCTAAACGTATGGCAGAGAAGGAACATCCAGGAGTCAGAAGAGAGGCACACATTTCCTACCCAAATGTTAAGCAGAAGCTTTCAATAGTGGACTGAATTCTGGTAAAAAAATGAAGGTTGTTGAAATCACGATATTGCAATAGAAGTGGCAAGTATAAATACGTATTAGTAAATATATAGTATGGATGGGTCAGAAGATAACTACAGTCTTGACCATAGGTATTGTCCCTTTAAATAGATGATGTCTCTAATAGTTAAACAAGATTCAGATTAGGCCAGTTGACTGAGGCATGTCAATTGTGAGTAACTGCTCTTTGAAGAAACACCAAATGATGAGAAATGCTCTTATTACAAGAACTGTGAAGTTCTGTTTTGCTAACCATAAGAATGTAATTTCCTCAACACTTCATAATAAAAGAGTTATATCATAAGGATTGAATGCATAATACAAAGAACACATACTCTGAAGAATACTTTCACGCTAAACACAGGTCATGTTTATTAAGGTTTACAGAGTTACACCATAGAATTCTGTTATACTTTCTCTTCATACCCCATTTTGCGAAACCTTAACACAATGACTTCTGTGACACTGTAGAATGTTGCCAAATGAAGTTTGACATGTAATACTGGGCCTATTCATCCCAACTAGGCATCCTAGGTTCCTTTTACTGACAGACACCCTGGGGATGATTTAGATGTTGGCTGAATTGAATTACATTCTGTTTTTTCTTTCCACTGATTACAGACTCAGCAATGAGGCTCACAATGTGCCTTAGGCCGGCAGTAAAGTGTATGGAAGAAAAGCAACTTCTTTTTTTAGTTTATCTTTCTAAAAATTAGTGTCTTGGACTGGCTGTTACATGAATGACAAGTTTAATATAAGCAAAGTTAAACATAATTAAAGAAGTCAAGATCTCTAATTCATGCATGCATTTCTAACCTTGAAAAACTGGAATTGAAAAATCCGTGCTCATTTGTAAATTGTGTCATGTTTATACAACTTACAATGTATATGTTATCGTCTAAATAGACACTGCTGCATCTGCATCTGTTAATTCAGTTGCTAAGATCGGTACAGTTGCCTTTATTTTAATGTGCAAGTTCCAGATTCTCGTTTAACTGAACATCCATTTGTCTGGAAGACTGAATTTGTGTGGGCACTAATTTGTTATGGAAAATGAATGCACTGTGCAAGAAAAACACACATTTCTTCTTCATCAGCCAAATTACTTTAAAATTTAGCAACATGACTGATTACTTATGTATGACAGTTACTACATTTTCAAATAGGACCATTTCATAGTTACTTATACTGACGTCTAAAAAATTACTGAAATTTTATTTGTTCTTACCATGAAAATCTATAAAGAAAAAATAACTTATATTGATAAATTTCCTACAAGCATAAAAATACTAACAAAAAGCAGTTCAGTTTAAAACAGAGTCATTCTTCATCCCCAGTTGAACTATTACTCTTTTGCTATGTTCACAAACAAGTCTTTTGTACAAAGTATGATCTACATCCTGGAGTTTTAATAATGCTGATGACTTGGTAGAAACCCAGCAGGATAATGATACATGTTAATTTTCCTTTCTTTGAAAGGGAAAATAAAAATAAGTAATAACACCAGTGTTTAAAAATCTCTTATTCTTCTGCTGCTCAATTATATTTTCTATAGGAAAAACAAAGGCAGAAGTGGAAATTCAAGCCTAGCTCCTAATAATCTAGTCTAATTCACATACAATCCCTTATACTCCCTGTATATCATCTAGATGGTTATTTAGTCAGCATCCATGCTATGGACCTTACTTAACTGATAAAAACAGAGAAGAAATATTGGCCCCTTGGATTTTTTCAGCTACATCTGTCTCACTAGGTTTTTATTTTATTTTTTTTTTTAAAGGTAATGCAACTCTATGCAATGAATATTTTTTTGCCACTGGTGCCCACACCCTTCTAGTGAGTTAAAAGGCTGCAATGTGTAGCATGATTTCTATTTGCTGAATGGTTTGGAGATTATTTGACTGGAACAGCTGTCCATCTTCTCTTGACCTTCTTTTCACCTTCCCTTCCTTTTCCTTCCTCTTCCCTTCCCGTCCCTTCCCTTCCCTTTAGAAACTATCTAGGTCTATCCAAGACAATACATTTATATACCTGAGGATGGGACTAGTACATCACAGTATGGCAGATACAAGTGAAATGCTAAGAGGGTAGCCTTGAAACTGAACTCAAAGACCATTTACTGAAGTTTGTGTAGCCCATTTTATCTTTACTAAAAGCTCCAAAATAAGTATCAGCAAAAAAGAAGATTTACCTAAAGAAGAATTAGCTATATCCACTGCATTTATATCTTTAGCAGCTCCTTCACAATAGGATGTTGTCTCTGAAGGGAAGCAGGTAAAGAGGTCTGGAGAATATGTTTTCCCACACAACACCACACCACACCACAGAGTCCAGTCAGTCAGGCTACTGAAGGTTCATTCAGCTTATATACAGAAATTGAGGTGTCCCCCCACCTTTCTTTTCCTTAATTTGAAAATGGAAAATTTCTTTCATTTTGAAAAAATAAAAGAATTCTTTTGCTCAGTTTGAAATGAGTTTGCCAAGGAACTCCTGCCATTCTGTTCCACTTCTACTTAGGTGTCTTGAAACTCTGTATGTCTCTACAAATCAATGTTTAAAGACGGGTTTCAGTTTAAACTAACTAACTTGAAGTGAAGGATTTTCAGTTTATAATTCTGGAAATTGAATTTTGCTGCATAAAACATCTCAAGCACTGACTAGGATTACAGCTATGACATTTAGATGCTGTGTTTTACATGCTAGAAATAGTCATTTACCTAAATTTATTTTTATATTGAACTAGCCCTCATAAACAATTCAAGTACATTCTATGAAAGACTCTTTGCACTTTAAATCAGTTAAGATATCACTTTTATTCACTTACTGCATTTAAAAAGTAATGCTGATTTTTTTTTCCCCTTCCATTTGTGAAACAGCTTTCTTAAAGGACAGTGGCTTTGACAGGTTGGCAAAAGTGGGAATAGAGTATCAAAAGCTTTGTTTTACAGCATTCAGGGATACCTTTTTCTCTACTGCATGCAGCCACACAAAAACTTACTTGAAATCCAGAACATATTCGGCCTACCAGGTAACATTTCTATCAAGAATATTCTTCAATTTATGTGCTTCCTTCTACATTGTATTATTTAGTAAAGAAATCAGTTATTTCTCTCATCAATAATGTTAAGACCTTGTGGTCATAGCAGTTCTATTCGTCCATCTAGGTGTTAATGCTTTATCACATAATTTTGTCAGACTATTCTGAGTGATAACTAATTTACTTGTTCTTTTCTTAAATGAATGCAGACTGTAAATTTCACTTGCCATTTACAAATAAATAAATCACTAAATACAACATCTGAACTGGGATGATATTTAAATGAATATTCAATTACAATATGTTTGAGGCAACAAAATTAAAATTAAATTTTACTTCTGGTATTTCAAGAACCTAAATCCCAGATTTCCTAGTAACATTTTGTGAAAAGCTGTACAACAACAATAAATTATACACTAATAACTACATTTAATAAGAGGCAAAAGGGATAAGCCCAAAGCTTTATTATATAGGAAGTATGGGAAATAAAAAAGATAATAAACTTGGGAGGGATGTGCAAAACTGTATCTTTCTTTTCCCAAATCACTCATAGAAAGTTAATTTATATCGGTTTCTTAAGGAGTTCCTCGGAATTTTCACTGTCTTGAAAGTTGTTACTCTGATGACCGTCATCTTCTTGGTCTGAGAACAAGGCTGGTTTCCTGGGAAAGCAGAGGTGTGCATGTTCACCTGGTGTCAACCAGCATTAGTGGAGCAGCCCTATTCAGCTATTTCATTTCTAAGTACAAACTGGGACAGTCCCATTCATTTTAAAACAAGTAAACAGGGATAACTTTCACATCAGTTAAAACTTGTTCTTTCTTTTTGCTCTCTTTTGATCAGAGAACATGATGTTTACAGGAAACTGCAGCTGTGCAAATATCACTAAAAGAAGAAACTGAAGAATTCCCCTACATAATCAAATTAGACCATTGTGGTTCTTACCTGATCTCTTACTTCCTTCTGATGATTCCGAATTCAGGAATTCTTAACAGGAGTTATGTAAGATCCTCTTTTTAATGAAATTTTGAATCCATTTGGATACATTTGTCTGAAGGCCAAATGCTACTTTTGGTACATCGGCAAGAGTCTGATTCATGCTACTGTAAATTAAAGTTGGTCTCAAATCAGAAAAAAATGCCAATTTGGTCATATTTCTGAGTCTTGTCTTATGAAGATAAAGAATGTCTTATTTCACACTTCTCTGAGGATTTCCATAGCTAGAATGCTACATTTGGTTTGGAGCCACTCAGTACAAGAAAGGTGGTGACCAGCTGGAGAGGATACGAGGGAGGACACTGAGATAGTGGGAGCTGGAGTACGTGCTTCATGAAGAGAATCTGGAGGAGCTGGGCTTGTTCAGCCTGGAGCAGAGACTTCAGTGAGGGAACCTAACGGTGTGCCTCGCCAGTGCCTATGGGGAGGTCATTGAGGAGACAGAACCGGACTCTTCACAGCAGCTCAAGTTGGGAAGATGAGAGTCAACATGTGTAAATTGAAACAAGAGAGGTTCAGCCTGAATATAAAGAGGAGCTTTCTCACCATAAGGACAGTCAGGCAGTGGCACAGGCTGAAAAGTTGTACAATCTCTGTCCTTGGGTGATTTCAAGACCCAGCTGGGTGAAGACCTAAGCTGGTCTGACCTCAGAGCTGACCTGCCATGGGCAGAAGATTGGATTGGAGACTGCCTAAGGTCATTTTTCTATCTGAACAATACTATTTTATGAAATTTACTTTCTATACAGAGCTACTTAATTTTACCAGATTTGGCAGTTATCTGGTTTAGTTCATGTGATAGAAAATCCAGGCAAACATCAGGTACAAGAAGTAATTTTACAGTTGCACAATCCATAAATCTATATTTAAAAAAGCCTCTGCACAATCCCGTTAAAAGACATGAAAACCAAGGTAAGAGCCAATTATGTGTGACTGCCAAGTTCATTAACATTAACTAACAAGACTGTTGACTTCTAAAATAGCTTTTGTCAGGTGGCAATGACAAACTTGACAAGACAGTACTTGCAAAATGTCATTAAATATTTTGCAGCTCATTTCTATCAGTACCAAATATTAGATTAAGACAATAACAATGTTCATATGAATTTGAAAGAATTAATTACAAAGCTTCTTTAGAAACCCCATCGCATATGTGGTTATAAGTATGACAATAGCTTTCATTCTGAAGACTTAAATAGGAAAAATGCTCCTGCTATAAATAATAAATACCAATAATTATTATAATGACAACAAATAATACTGAGCTTTGGTTCTCATCGTGTCAAAGCAGAAGTAATTATTTTTCCCCAAAACTGCTGATAAAGGAGTTGTGCTGCATATTAGGGATGTTTCACGCTTATTTTCAGTGTCTCTCTAATACCTTATGAGCATTTAATTTTTGTGTGAGGCTATGGATTTTCTTCTATTTTCTTCAAAACAATGCAAAACTCAAAAATATATCCCATTTGCTAAGACCTCTTCTCCAGTTTACAGTTCAGAAAACTAATCTTTTAGGTTTTCTATTTTGTATTTGTACCCTGGAACCCCTCTAGAAAAATCTGCATGTTATGCAAATAAAACTAGTTTTAAGTTGTGGTTATTTGCAAGACTTGAGATATAGATGTGGATTCAGGTTTGAAAATGTGAGAAAAAAATCAAAGTGTGTTGACAACCTCTTCATCTGTCCTTCTGGTCATGTAAAAGGCAGCATGGTATAAGCATCCTTACGGCATTTTAGCATTTTTTTTTTTTTTAGTCTAGGAAGACAAAGCCAAACATCAAACATAAACATATGTTTTACAAATACTTCTGAAAACTGGAAATGTAGATGAATGTCATACAAAACCAGATACATGCATGCTTATATAAAGTTAGTTATTCTGAAATGTTGTGCCTGTATTAACCATATAATGAAAATCCTACATGAGACTTAAGCTATTTCAATGGCTTTTTATTATCAATTTCAATCCATCATTTTTCTGTACTGAATAAAAATCATGAAACATATGGGAATCTTCCAAAACTACCCCTAGCTCAGAGATTTCTTCAGCTGGCTGTCACCCAAATATCTGAATTTCATATAAAACTGTGAGCCATCTTAAAAAGATTCAGATGCTTATAGCTTTCAACATTTGTATTCATTATCCTTACAAAGTATGTATGGCTAACAATGTAAGATTTTTTGCCTGCTCATTTCTTCAGAAATGATGGGTTGCTGTGTGATATCTTCCCCAACATCCATCTGCCTGTATCTATCCCCATTGTGAATGAGCGGCTGCCTTGTGGCTAATTTCATCCTGGCTGCTGCAATGGGCACAGCTGGACCTGCCACAGCCAGGTTTGAGTCTCAGTTTCATATTCACTATGTGGAAAGCAGGCATATTTGATCTTTATGAAAATTTTAGAGCTGTTTTAACAAACACTGGAACCTGCTTGGACCTCAGTGGCTTGACAGGCCTGGCCTGACCCATTGCTGCTTTCCTGAAGAACATGGTGTCTCCCCGAAATAAGACAAGACTGGGTAAGGCCTTACCCAACTTAGTTTTGCAAAAGTAGCTAATCGTTTAGCAAGCTGCCACAGCAAGTGGAAGTCCTGCTGTCTTGAAATTTCCCTTACATGTAATATACTGGTTTAACCACAGAATGAAACAAAAAACAAAACAAAACATTTCCTACTGGCTCAACCAATTATGCATCAACTGTACAACCTGTAGATCTGTGACAGGAAAGAGAGTAGCAAGGAGAGAATTGAATCTCATATTTTGCAGTGATTTGTCATTGGTTAGGCTTCATTGCAAGATCAGACCAAGCCTAAGTAACTATATTAGGAAAAAAAACCCTTTTTTTCTTTAGATCATATTAAGGTTTATAAAAATGGCTTCTTGTAGGGAGAGAGATTTATAGCAGATCTGAAACCTGAATACATGCAATTAGTTAAAATTGTATTTCTATTTTCTACATTCTGCTATAACAGAAGGCAGCGAACCACTATTAATATGTTAGACATTAGAATCTCATTAGTCTTTAGTGAACTGCAAACGTATATATCACAACTTAATCCATCAGGTTATGTACTCAGAAAATGATACTAATATTTGAATACTTCAGGACTATAGTTTAATAGTACTTCAGACATTAATCTGAAGACTTTTTTTTTTATATTAACATCGTCTTAATTTTATAGCATTTTAACATTTGTACATCTATCCAGCAAAATATGAGTTCATCACAAAATTAAAATTAAGCAATTTGATATAACATAAAATTGTAGTCTTAAAGTAAATGGGCTTAAGGTCTAAACCCTCTGATATTCTAGTTATTTCTACTGCAAATGCATAGGAAGAGTGGGATCACTATAGCCATTTCAGGCCTGGAAAACATGAATCTTCTCAGTGAGAATATAAGCAAGCCCTTTGGTAGCAAGATATCAGGCATGTAAGCCCAAAACCTTTCAAACATTCTTTTTATATTAGTGTGGTGCAATCAATCCTACTACTACATGTGACAACTTTCATGATGCCCCAGCCTATGTTGCTCTCCCAACCTTGAGAATGACATTGTTACTCATGTGAGGAGAGTCAGCTGCTAGCAAAGCAGCTGCTGACCTGTGACTCTTTATATCCAGCAGGCAAAACTTTATACATAATGTTGAAATTTGAGCCCTTCACGTGTAAGATAGACTTAGAAACTTTTTCTGATTTCATAGAATGGTTTGGGTTGGAAAGGACATTAAGATCATCGAGTTCCAAACACCCTTCCATGGGCAGGGACACCTGCACTAAACCATGTCACCCAAGGCTCTATCCAACCTTGTCTTGAACACTTCCAGTGATGGAGCATTTAACACTTCTTTGGGCAACCCGTTCCAGTGCCTCACCACACTCACAGTAAAGAACTTCCAATAGATTTGATGACATTTTCCACTTCTAGTATTTCTAGTTCTATAACCTATAATCAAGGGAAAGCTATGCAGGTGACTCAGATACTCAATGCCATCTCGAACATCAGTCCTAAGTTAGAAAACAAAAACTTATATACATGGAGAGAGTAACTCAGTCATTGGTGTCTGGTAAGTAACCTTCGGTAATACTCTTAAACCTCATTTTTGCATTGATTTGGAACAAGTATGACGCATCTAGCATTTCTAGAGGAACTTAAATGTAGTCAAAAAAAAAAGAAATAGAAGATTTCATTTCAAATCTTTGTTAAAGACCCAGCATTAGGAATCAGTTAGAATAAACAGTAAACATTTAAAACTTTAGATCCCTCTAGCTCTTCCAAATTAGGTAGAAGTAACACAAAGGAGCAAGGTCTCTCAAAAGCACAACTCCAGGAAGAATCTCTTTTATATTTTTTTTTCTCGTTGGAATGGAGAAACACGGAATATTCAAGTAGCCAAAAGGCAGATTTATATACATTTATTTAATTAAATTCTTAATTAAACACCAGCTCATTTTCTCATGGCAAAAATCACATGGTGTATCTAATCTCAAGCTCCCTTGTTCTCAGAAAGTTATGTTAAAGCTAGAGATAGAAACAATTAGGATAAATTCTAAAATTACCAATGCCTGAGACTGAACGCCATTATATGCCCAGGTGGTGAGACTTTCTCCTTAGCAATCTCTTAAGCTCATGCAGCCCCAAAGAAATCACAATTCCTAAGAAAAAGCTACATTCATCACCTTCAAAGCCACAGCTATTTCTCTTTTGGTAAGCAGAGAGTTAGTGTGAATAGCTTTAGCTGGCTATATGCTGAAAAAACAACCTTGTTAGATTGGGGGAGCTATCCCCATGGAACTTGAATTGGCAGAAGGCCAGAGTCTGCAAGGAAAATTCAAAACAAGCTGCAGCAGAGCAGCAACTCAGATCTGAAGTATCAATTTTCAAAATAATCGAATCATTACTAAACGCATGAAGTACTCAGTAATACTCTTTTTTTCTTTTCCTTATAATAACTGTAAGAAGTGAATTCAGTAAATACTTTTTTCACTCATAGTTCTGAGTGAGTGGAATTTCTGGTAGCTACCCAAACAGGTCACCATGAGCAGGATAATGTAGCAATCTGTTATCATTAGCTTTGTTGGAAAGGTTCTGAAGACACTAGAGAGAATTAAATGACCCGGAAAACTCAGTCTATGGAAAAGTCTATTGTACTCATCTCCGTTATTTCCACTTCTACGCATCACTGGAACAGTGGAACAACATGATTTGCAGTGGTGACAAATATAAAGGTCATTTTTCTGTTTTTCTTTTATCCAGCACAAACCATTTAAGGATTTTGTTAAATTCCCACAAATAGAAAATTACCAATTCATGTCAGGTCCTTCCATTCTCTCAGGATGTTAGCATACTGAAATCTTCATATATGGAATACAGTGCAAAGTTGTATTTTTGAAAATCACTGCCACTCTTGTTCCTGTCCATTGCTGATGGTTACAATCATCAGAATGCCAGACTGTCTAAACCAACAATACACAATCCCCCTATATATGCCATTTTAGCAACTTTTTTTCATAACTGGTGAGCAAAATTTGAAAGAAAGACCAGTTCTAAAACACCTATTAAATGCAATCACTATGCCAAGGTCCACATGGTGAAGATAGATACTATAAAAAGACTAACATTGCCTATTCAAAAAAAATATGCATCAGAAAGATTTCTTTTGTTTATGTAAGTTTTGCCACTGTTGTTCTGCATTTATCTGAATGATTAACTTAAAATGAAGAATGAGGAATGCACCAGCTATTCTAATTTGACAGTTGTGTACGAAAGCATTATTTCTAGGAAATCGAACAAAAGATAAGTCCACAGAAATGAAAGAAAAAAAATAGGGGAATTAGCAGAATCTTAGGCAAAAAAAAAAAAAAAAAAAGATTGAGATCTACATTTTGGGAAAGGAGGGATGATAGCATTCCTCAACTTCAGAGCTGAGAAGAAATTCAAGGGACTGTAGTTGGGGGAGCTCAATGTTTTCTCTAAACCTTTTTTATTTCACACTTTGTACTTACTGACATGTTGAGGGCATGGAGTACCAAAGATATTGCTTTCAGGGCATATTCATCACCAGTAAAATAAGCAGCTCCCGCTAAGGCATAAAATTGTGCCTAGTCATCTTCCTTCATTACAGATGTTGAACAACACAGCACGATTTGTGGTTCACTGTAAATTTATGTTATCCTTTTACATAGGAATTTAGACAAGTGAACACTTTAATATTTATTAGGAATAAACCACATGGATTTAAGAAACAGACACAAGACTCAGTTCTACTCTGTTGCAAGCAAGTTAACATCATGCGCACAGGTGGGCAGGCCAGAAGTTAGTTTGCAAATGATCCTAGCATATTTGTCAAAATTGTACTTTCAAAAGCCTCCAGTCTAAAGACTAACAAAATTCTGACATAACATATACACAATAATTCAGTCTATAAATAATTATTAATTTGAGAAACAGAAATACATAGGAAGTTAAATTCTCAAACAAAATTATGGCTTATTTATCCTTTCTGCTCTTTGCCAAGACAGTAATTTTTCATTTATAGCTTGGGAAAAAAACTTCCCTCTCCTCTTCTCCTACCAACTCTTGATCCTCAAAGGCATTAAAAACTTTTCTTAGATGCCACACTACCTGCTTAGCGTGCATGCAGAGCCCAAATGCTTTTTTGTATAAAGTATATCCTGCAATACACCTGCTACTCTAATGAGGTTTGTAGAGAGAAAACATGTTAAAATTCACCTGCCAATCTTCCCTATGCTTCTAGTGGTTGCAATACATTGTCAAGACCAGGAAAATAAGTTAAACTGTGTTATATTTAAAATGACACTGTGAATCTACTCATATCAAATTCATCAGTTCTAATTCACTTATATCTGTTTGGAGGTCACTGTCTGTCTCATTCATTACAATGGCTTACTTGTTTTCTGGTATGATTCTCAATTAGCTGGGTAGGCAGGTAAAACATCTGACATCCAACAATGAACTATATGCTTCCAAATATGTTTGCACAGCCACACATTATACTTTAGCAAGCTCTTTAAGTTGACCTATTAATAAACCACAGTTTCAGGTTGAGAATAAAGACTCCATTCAGAAATGAATTAGAAGTGTTCTGAACTACATGATCATAAGTCATTTAGCTATTAAATGATGAAGCACACCAGTTAACAGATAACTGCAGACGTTTACTCCATCTTATTTCCATCTGCAGCTGTGTTCATGATAAATTTAAAGTGAATATCCATTGTTCATCTGGATAATGAATGTCAGATTCAAATGACTTACAGCTGCTATATCACACTAGTTTGTATCACAGTGTGCTCTTAAGGAGCACACCACTATTCACATTCATCTGCTTCATTAATACAGATTTGTATTTATTCAAATATTCTAATAAAACATGTACTGAGTTACACAAACTTAGTATTAATTGGGAACAAACTCTTGATTGCCTAAAAGGGGCATTATCCTTGATCTTTAGTTCTGCCTTCACAAGAACTTATGATTTCAGATTCCTGTAACAAACCCTCCATATTCTAAAACTAGACCAAGCCACATTGAAATACCTGGGAGGTTTGAGGCACAATATAGTCTACAGAGTTTTCCAGAACTAAGAAGACACTATTAAACATGAGAAAAAAAAAATTTAAAACCTATTCAGTACATCCAGGGTAAGAGTATATTGCAGTGATTATTTTAAAACACAAGGAATGGTAAACACTTTCAAGACAGAACCTTCTACAAACCCATGGTGAAAAACATACCAATATTATCCAGATAAGTAGATTTCTTTTTTTCAATCAGTGTTCTATTTGTAGGCTTATTCAGGTTAAATTGCTGGCAAGACATTCTGTGTTTGATTTTAATTTTTTAAACTAATAAATGCAAGCAATAAAGATCATAAACATGTTCCAAAAGCAGTTCAGTTTAAATATCCACTACCTTAACTCTCCTATTTGCTGTACAGAAGTTGTCCTTCAAAACAGAAATGATCTCCACAAACTAGGTCTTGTATGAGTGAAAGCCGATGATACTCAGGAGCTGAACTGAATCAAAATATATAAAGACTCCTTTTCAGTAATCTGTGGAGAGAAAAAAAAGAAGAAAAAAGAAGTTATGTGTACATGTATTTGAAGTTTTACATCACTCAAACCTTTCTATGTGGACATCTCTTCATTTGTCTCTCATATTTCATTCCTTGTATATTGCACGACATGCAGTGTTTACTGGGTGTGTGAATTAAATCTGAGATACCTGTCCTATTTCAGAATGGATACAAAATTCAAAAGTGCTTTGCTTTACGATGGTAGGGGGAAGAATGCTATTTCATACAACAACAACAACAAGAAGTAGAAACGGAGAGTTCTTTTTTGTCTGCTACCCTATAAAGAAAGGACAGTACTGAGAAGAATGGAAAAATTACAAGTTTATATTATTAGCATTTTTTATTTATGTAACTCATCTATAATGGAGGAATATAATATAATCTCTGTTGTTTGAATTTAAACAACCTCATAAGTATTTTTCTGAAGATGCTTTCCCATATTATTATTTTTTAGGGTGACCTTTTCCAGGTGACATTCTGTCCTGGTTTTGGCTGGGATGAAGTTGATTTTCTTCCTAGCAGCTGGTACAAGACTGTGTTTTGGATTTAGTATGAGAACAACATTCATAACACCGGCCTTTTAGTAGTGCTTACTCTAAGTCAAGCACTTTAGAGTTTTCCAGGCTCTACCTACAAGAAGGAATACAAGAAGCTGGGAGGAAGCACAGCCAAGATGTCTGTTCTGAACTAGCCAGAGGGATATTCCACAGAACATCATGCTCAGTATAAAAACTGGGGCAAATTCCCGTTGCTGCTAAGGGATGGGATGGGCATTGGTCAGCGGGTGTTCAGCAGTTGTATTGTGCATCACTTGTCTTTCTCAGATTTTATTCCACTTCACCCCCACGTTATGATGATGATGCAGCATTATTTTAATTACTAACCTATTCTTATCTCAACCCACTGGGTTTATCTTTTTTCTAATTCGCCTCCTGGGGAAGGGATAGGGGGCAGAGTGAGCAACTTGCTGCATGATACCTAGCTGCAAGCTGGTGTTAAACAAAGACAGATGTAATTACAGTTTTGTTGATTGCTTTAGAATCATAGAATTTGTGTTCAAATTACTCATTTGAAATTATAGTAGAAGCATGCATCGCCGTTCAATTTATTATCCTTTAAAGTATAACATAGGACTTTCAAAAAATAATTGTTGTTTGAACTATCCAATCATTAAGTTAATCGACAATAGAGAAATCACAACACTTGCAGTAAATCTGAACAATTGTTAACATCCTCAATTAGAAAAAAACCCGAAACAAACAAACAAAAAACCCCTCCAACAAAAGAAGTACCACTATTGTGATGCTATGTGAGCTTCTGAATTAATTAACTTTCACATGAAGGTTGAAAACCAGTCTTTTTCCCTCAGAAGTCTTTATTAACCAAAAGCAAATACAGTTATATCATCCTAAAGCTTTTCCCTTTTTTCAGTTTTTCTTTTACCCAAGCTACATTCTTAGATGCTTCTTCCCTTGACTTTCACAATACTTGATTCTGACTGAAGGAGTCACATGAATGTCTTTCTGTTCCAAATTACTCCCTAGTTAAACTATTTTCCTTGGAATCAGTCAACAGCTGGGAGTACCTCTACTAAATAATTTTGGGCCTAGTAAAAACTAAACAATTAAATAAAAGCCAATTAGCTTCCCTAGTCAGACCTGTGTATATCATTGCCAGGAAACAGCTTAGACCTCTAAAGTTCTTCTACAAAAGGCACTGTGGTAGAACTAACTAGCAATTTCATAGCTGATGCACTTGAGAATCATGAACAATCTTTCCTCACTGTATTGGCCTTGAAGTTTGAACTAAAGAATTTACCTAAACCTTGCCTTTGGAAAGGCACTGAATTAGGGATGGGAGACTAGTTTTGACTTACATTGCATATTAAAAAAAAAAAACATGTATATATGTATATCTATATCTCAGTACAAGGGAGATAATACTGATGCTTTTCTCATTAACTTTTTGTACATCAGCCTAGTGGAGCCTAAGTGGTATTACAGCTCAATCCCGTACTGCTTGAATGATTCAAAACTGCATCTACAGTCCAGCAACCATATAGATTTGTGAAATTGAGGAAGATACACAGCTCACCATTCTGTCAGAGCTGGCTCACCTTGTAGAAAACAGTGAAATTTTATAAATATTATGAAGAGAAAGACTACAAAAAAACAAAAAAAAAAACCAAAAAAAACCAACAAACCAACCAAAAACCAGCGATGAAACCACTTTATGGGAAGAGAGACAATTATATCTGACTTTTCACTCCCTTACAGTATTTGTATGGTTTTTAGTCATTAATGAAAATAATCTATGTAAGTAAGTATCCATGTGAGTAAGCCTAAAATACACGCTTCTTCCAGTCTCTTTGTTATCCAGGTGACCAAGTTGTAAAAATTCATGATCTAATAAACCTTCAAAATTGTATTTCATGGCACACCTTTGGCACCTTTAGCAAGGAATGTCATCCCTCCTTCTTATCTTTCAAGCACTTGTTTGTTAGCAACCATTTAGAGACACATCCTGAAAGGGGTGAACCATTACCGATCTTTGAGAGGAAAAGCTTCAGCTGCCTCCTTTGACATAAATACTTCCACAAAACCACTATTTATTTCACTTGATGAAAATATGAGCTTCTCTATTTAGCATCTGGATGTTACAGACCTCAGCCATTAAGCATCTCATTTACCTATAAGGTAGAAAAGGTACTAGATACTGCTCTGAATGGAATGGATTCTGTAGACCAGTGAATAAGATATTGCCACAACTATTAAAAGGCCATGGTCTTTGTATTAACTTTACAAGGCCTCAAGACTTGTCAGGTTTTCTTTGTCTGAATTTGCTTTACCTGGTTAAACTTTGTTATAGCCAGTGGAGCTGCAACAGCAATTTTCAAAATTACCAGGTCCATTTCATTTTGGTTTTGCTCATCCTTCTATGGTACAGTTTTCATATAGGTAGTAGTAACAAGTAGTTATTCTGTGTATTCTGTATCTAATATTTATGACCGTAACATAACGACATAGCATAGAGGAATATATCCATGGTATGACAAAAGAGACCTTGAAAGCAGGATGTAGTGTAGAGAGAGGCAGGCACACAATGATAAAAGGACACAACTGATGATGGAAACCCAACGGCTATAAACAACCCACTGGTCAGCTAAGGAGGCGCAGACCTGGCAAAATCAGCTTTACAGGCAACAAAGAAAACAAAGAACATGTATTTAACATACATAAAGTGTGCCATAAATAGTAAATCCAGATGATGCACACACTTGAAAACCAGTGAACAAACAGACAGCTGTGAGCATGTTGGCAAATATATAAAAATGTCACTGTGTGAGCCTTAGATGAGGAAGAATAAATCATCCCTGACTCCCAGTGAAGGATTCAGGATGCTGAAATCTAGCTGTATTCTCTCCCCACACTGGATCCAGAAGGTGCTGGAAAATGAAACTTACCACCATAAAAGTGGTAAATATCATGAGTTGGTGTATGGAAGTGTCAACTTCTTATGCAATAGTATTATTTTCTTTCTTTTCTTTTCTTTTTTTTTTTTTTCCCTGTAATAATAAGAACCAAACTAATGAGAAATCTTCAAATAGACAGTTAGGATTTAAATGATACTAACAAATTATCAAATTTACATATAAGGTGTGTTTCTTTTTTGGCCATAAAAATATCTTGAGCATAAAGAATTCCACTTCCCCACAGCACCCTTTGGAACTAATTCCGAGTTGTTATTAAGTTGATCAGTCATTTGCCTGCAGGGTTTACAGCCACCTGGGAAAGGAAGACATTGCCCTTAGGAATCATGCTATCCTGTGGTGTTTCTCATACATATGTGTGTGTGTGTGTGTATAATGTTATCTGATGTAATGCCTTTTTTTACTGGAAATTAGAAACAGATAGAAATTTGCTGTTGAACCAATGACAAATAACTTATCTTAGGAATGATTTGCACTTAAATTTTTTGTTCCTTGAGTTTCTCTCTAGAGAAACAGAGGTATTTATCCATGAACTGTTTGAGTATGTGTGTGTACAATATAAGCTGTTACTGTGTGTTCACACATATCCATATGCCTATATATTGATATTTGTTATTTTTAGAGTGATTTAACATGAAGTAAGAGGAATAACTCATCTGGGTTTTTTACTAATAATGGTCACAGATTTAATTTAAAAAAAAAATCCTTTGTTTTTGAACTAAAAATATATCTGTATTATTTTTCAGCTTTGATCTGAATCCAAAAAAAAAAAAATTGTAAAAAAAAAAAAATTGTGAAAAAAAGGTTGCACAATAACTCAGAAGTACGATGCATTAAAAGGAAAAGCACCATAATTTATTCGAACTTCTTATTAGATAGAAACATCTGCAGATCTCTGAATTCCACAGAAGGTAGGCTAGCCATTAGGTTTCAGAACTGAAAGAAACAGTAAATCACAGCTTTTACTTTTACAGCCCATTACACCCAAAGGTCTAAAACCTTTCTATGGTTATTTGCAAGCCTCAGAGTACTCCTGCTGCAGAGTCTTACACTTCCCAACTTTCTGTAACTAATAGATGCTATACTGTAGACTGAACAGGAAATTAGAGTAGAAGAGAGGTGTAAAATCAGTATCCACAGAAAGGCTGTGCAGGAAGGCTGTGAAGAATAGCTCACTATAGGGCTATGCAGCTTCCTAGTGAACCTCAGACAAGACAGGTTACATTTTGATTAATGACCGTTAAAGAATAAGTGAATTTTTGTATGTTAGAAAGGGGAAGCAGTCATAAAGTTACTAAATGGTGGAAGGGCAAGGCTCGGGGGGTGGCACAGAGAGGGAATAGGTTTGGGAAGATGTTTGATTGAGACCTGGTCCAGTTAGTTAGCTAGAAAAAATAGTTTGAGAGATGTATAGATCTTCCTCCCACTTTTGACCTCCCACAGGAAAGTTATGCCCTTTTAAAGTTTCAGTCAGTGTAGAAGTACAATATCCTTCACGTTTCCTTAAAATATCCTGGCAACTGACTTCTCTTTCTGCATTTATTAAACAAATCTACTACTTTTGATGCAGCACGGTTCAGAAAAATAGCTCACCTGCCTATTCAGTAATTTCACTTTCCTTGCAGTGGCTAAATCAGATCTTCTTCCCACATCATTTAGCCTCTTCCTTATTATGGCAAATAGGCCCACAGTTCCTAGCTGATTCGAAAAATGTGTCTGGGCCACATCAGCCGTATGGAAACAGCTTCTCTAAGAAAAGTAATGCCCCCTACATTGCACTGGAGGAAACTCCAGGCATCTTTAGACGGCTGAAACGGGTCTCACTATCTGTGTCTATACTACAGGCAAGAGGTTCCTGCTGTGCAACCAGGCTACCTGGTGACTGCAAGGCAGACAGCACCATCCTCAGCAAACACAGTTTCCATTAAAGGCAAAGAAAATTTTGTTCCTCAATGTCTCCTAGGAGGCCTTGCACTGTAGGTTGCACTGAAGAATATGCTTGCTATAAAAAACACAAGTATTTCCACTGTGTACGTGCATTTCAAGACTGCTTTTGAATTCTTAGTGCAATGTTTTCCATTTAGCATCTTTTTCTTCTGCTTTTCTGCTTCAGTCTGTTTCTGGTACTGTACAGTCTTCACAGGTGAAGATTAAAAAGGGAATATGAGAGAAGACACATAACGTAGGTATACAAGGAAATCTTGAAGGCAAAAAATTGTTCCTTAGGCTCCTATCAAGTGTAGTGGTCATGACACAGGTTGTCATATTTCAGCCCAAGCCTTAAAAAAAAAAAAAAAAAAAAAAAAAGAAACCAGCTTAAACATGACTACTCCATGAGTTAGTTATTTCTCCCATTTCATATTATCCTTTAATTTCTGCTTTGAATTTATCCATACAGGAATCTATCATATAACAATGAAACAGAAGCAAGGATTTCTAAGATATATTGGAAGTGTGAAAGCATTTCCATACTTGTGTGAAGGGCAATAGTTTTGGTCAGCTCAAGGGAAGCCGAGTCTAATTTCAACCTTAAATGAAGAAGAAAATGTTTCCACTTAGAAACTAAAAGACAAATCCAGCAGTGGTGAGAAATTGTTATTTACAGGCATAAAGCAAGCAGGCACAAGGGAATGATATATACCACATAGTGAGTGGCAGGTTATAATCCTCAGAGCGATTTTCTGCCTGTTCACTGTAGTTAATAGACTTGACCTCTAGGAAAATTTTTACAAGTCTATGAATCTAAGATTTTTTTTCAAATATATGCACATGATCTGGAGCTCAATAATAAAAAATAAAATTCTTAATTAATTTTTAGCCTGATAGAAAGAAATAGAGAGTGTTGTTAGCAACAAGTGTATTTTTAAATTTAAATCATGCCTTGATATTCACAAGTACTTCTGTGGTGTCTGCTGACATACACCTTCCTTCTACAAGCTTCAGAAACAGTAGACATGATCACAGAACAGTCCTTCTTCCTCTCTGCATATAACAAAAACAATGGTGACTGTAATATCTGTAACACCTAGTACCAGTCTTGTCTGCATTGTATCATGATTTTTTCACAACAGAAGTAAATGTCCATTTTCCAGAAGGAAAAGCATGGAGAGATGAACTGGCAAGTGAAAGGTAAACAGCAGCCAATGCCAATAAAGACGAAGGCTATAATAAGCATTTCTAGTAAAGTGTAGACTTCAGTAACGGAAGAACCCAATTACTTATATGCAGATTTTGAAAGAACAAAATTCTACATGAGGAAATAATTTGTTGCCTTATACACGAAGCTTTGAGGACGCACACTCAGCTCTAAAAGAAGGCCATTTGCCCAGTGGCCTGATGTTTGTAGGTGGTATAATATTTAGCTTCTGTTTTCTGTTTCTCTAGCATCAGCAGAGAAGCTTGTAGAAGGTTAATAACACAGTGCTGTGTGCTTTAGTTTGGGATTTTACTCCATATCGTAACTAACACTATAACTTTGTCATGTCAGCAGCCAGAATGGTAGCCTTGTTAGAAAGGGAAAAATCACTAACACAAGAAAACACCTGGCAGTCTGGGAACTGTAAGACTTGAAACTAGGCCTTGGGACCAGAAACATCCTTGAAAATCCTCTCTGAAGTACAGGTGGGGAACCTAGAAGCACATGACATCCTGGGATACCATCATTAAGTGCAAAACCCAAGAAATTGTCATGCAACTTATTGCCTGAAAAAGTAGAAGCAGTCTGGGAATATAGAATTGGGCTAAAAAAACAGAAACATCATCACCTACTGGCTGTTTCAGGTGAAGAACAGAAATTAACAGCACCTACTGACTGCTCAAAGTGGTGGTGTTCTATGAGCTTTTATGACTCTACAGTATGAAAAGGATGCAATTTTTATCCAAAATGGAGCCACTTTCCCTGAGAACTTCCTATGTTGTATGTACTTTTACTTTCCTAAACAAGTTGAACTCCACAGAAACTTTCTATGAGATCTTGGACTCTCATTGGGGCTGCCTGGCTGACTCCAGCCTCCACGATATGGATCATTTTTAAAGTGAGGCTTTGTCTATTACCTTATTGGTCCCTGCTTTGGGCCCACTTTTGGGGTTGGTTCAGTTTGTACTCCCACCTCGGGCATGACTGGGTCCCTTTTGGTTGCTGGTTTGTCTTTCCGTTTGGGATGGTTTGGCCCTTTCCAAAATATGTCTAATTCACTTGACACTGGTATTATATAATCATGTAAGTAGTCTATCATAAGCATCTGCTGTTACATTGGTGGTAAGTTGCCTCGCTAATGATAAATTTGTATTAACCTGTAATAGTTATTGTTTGTTACTATACTGATTGTTGCTATTTGATTGGTTGCTGCTGTTATCAACTACTGCCATGTTATTAATTGATACTATACCATTGATTGCTGATAGTGATTTCTAATAGCTGGAGACATATATATAAATACACACTTCATTAATCATTCCTCTGAAAAGCCTCCATCTTTCTGTGTATTACAGGATCCTACAAACCCATGGTAGCAATCTATATACACACACAGGCTGGGTAACCCTTTAGGTCATGACACTTAGCTACTGAGTTTAGTCTTACATTTCTTTCATGCATGTTATCCCCTACGTGCCCCGTCATGCAGCTAGGCTTGTTCCAATGAAATAGAACATAGGCACACTGATGGGGGAAGGAAAGTGTGAGGAAGTTCAAGCTAAAGGTGTTACCAGATTCCACTCCAACTTCATCTTCATGTTGACAAACAGGGCTGTATTTTCGAACCTTTCTATCAGAGATGGTGTTTCTGCTGCCACTGCTGATGCATCACTGTCAATAAAATAATACCATTTGGAAACAGTATACTGTCAATCATCTCATGACAAACTCCTCTGAGCAAAACTTCTGTTACATCTGTTTGCTTGGATTCTTTTTAATTGTGCAATAGTACTTATTCTCAAGTCTCATTAACAGGATGCTTTCTTTCACCTTTGTAACCACAGATGATTTTTCGCAGATGTATGTCACTTTCTAGGAGAAAAGACAGGATTATGACTAATTTTTCATTTTTTTTCACTCACAAGGTACCCAATAATGTGGATCAGTGTGCAGTGAAGACTTACTGAATCTTGTTTATCAGAAGTCCTGGCAAATAGCCACAGTCTAGCAAACTGAGACTAATCTTTAGATGGGTTATTTCCATCTGCTCTTGTTTGTAATGCTTCCAGTATGTGTAACTTAATAACACTAACATGGCTGAGTAAATATCTTATTCTATAATACAAGTAATCCTAAAAAGTTACATAAACATTTCCAATCAACAGACCTTGTGAAGTCTATTATTTTCTATTTGCAGATAGGGAAATCAATGAAGAGTATTTTTTCACAGAATCATAGAATCATAGA